>NW_027010001.1:5000-25000 GCF_036934945.1 Oncorhynchus masou masou
GTGAGGAAGAGGGTGAAACAAGTATGAATGGTGTTCTAAAACAGAGTGTTGAGGAAGAGGGGGCAACAAGTCTGTATGGTGTTCTAAAACAGAGAGGTGAGGAAGAGGGTGAAACAAGTCTGTATGGTGTTTTAAAACAGAGAGGTGAGGAAGAGGGGGCAACAAGTCTGTATGGTGTTTTAAAACAGAGAGGTGAGGAAGAGGGGGCAACAAGTCTGTATGGTGTTCTAAAACAGAGAGGTGAGGAAGAGGGTGAAACAAGTCTGTATGGTGTTCTAAAACAGAGTGTTGAGGAAGAGGGGGCAACAAGTCTGTATGTTGTTTTAAAACAGAGAGGTGAGGAAGAGGGTGAAACAAGTCTGTATGGTGTTCTAAAACAGAGAGATGAGGAAGAGGATGAAACAAGTCTGTATGGTGTTTTAAAACAGAGAGATGAGGAAGAGAATTAAACAAATGTGTTTACATCTACTGGCTGCTGCTGAGGGAACTTACAGCGGTGTTTACATCTACTGGCTGCTGCTGAGGGAACTTACAGCGGTGTTTAGATCTACTGGCTGCTGTTGAGGGAACTTACAGCGGCGTTTACATCTACTGGCTGCTGCTGAGGGAACTTACAGCGGTGTTTAGATCTACTGGCTGCTGTTGAGGGAACTTACAGCGGTGTTTACATCTACTGGCTGCTGCTGAGGGAACTTACAGCGGTGTTTACATCTACTGGCTGCTGCTGAGGGAACTTACAGCGGTGTTTAGATCTACTGGCTGCTGCTGAGGGAACTTACAGCGGTGTTTAGATCTACAGGCTGCTGCTGAGGGAACTTACAGCGGTGTTTAGATCTACAGGCTGCTGCTGAGGGAACTTACAGCGGTGTTTACATCTACTGGCTGCTGCTGAGGGAACTTACAGCGGTGTTTAGATCTACAGGCTGCTGTTGAGGGAACTTACAGTGGTGTTTAGATCTCAATTACATGATATGCAGAGGAGGAATATGTTTCTATAGGAGGGAGGGAGAGGTGGTAAGGAGGGAAGGGGAGAGGAGATGGAGAGAGAGGAGGAAAGGAGGGAAGGGGAGGGGAGATGGAGGGAGAGGAGGAAAGGAGGGAAGGGGAGGGGAGATGGAGAGAGAGGAGGAAAGGAGGGAAGGGGAGGGGGAGATGGAGGGAGAGGAGGAAAGGAGGGAAGGGGAGGGGAGATGGAGAGAGAGGAGGAAAGGAGGGAAGGGGAGGGGAGATGGAGGGAGAGGAGGAAAGGAGGGAAGGGGAGGGAGATGGAGAGAGAGGAGGAAAGGAGGGAAGGGGAGGGAGATGGAGGGAGGGGAGGAGGAAAGGAGGGAAGGGGGAGAGGAGATGGAGGGAGAGGAGGAAAGGAGGGAAGGGGAGGGGAGATAGAGGGAGAGGAAGGAAGGAAGGAAGGAAGGAAGGAAGGAAGTAAGGAAGGAAGGAAGGAAGGAAGGGGGAGAGGAGGAAAGGAGATCTATCTACTCTCTCTTACTTTCTCACTTCTTTTCTTCCTTCTATCTCTCTCTCTCTCTCCCCCTTTCCCTCCCCCTCTCTCTCTCTCCCCCTTTCCCTCCCCTCTCTCTCTCCCCCTCCCCCCCTCTCTCTCTCTCTCTCTCTTCTTCTTTCTCTCTCCACCTTCCCCCCCCTCTCTCCCTCTCTCTGCTCCTCTTCTCTCTACCCTGCATATTACAGTGAAATACAGTTGAGTTATATAAAATATGAAGATGTGGTTAAACTCCTCTAAAGGTTATCGGACCTGTACCCTGTTTTTAAATCCCCTAAACCCTGGCCGATGGATGGGTTTACGGTGGAATAGAAGATACAGTACTTAACCAGGGTCAAAGGTGAGCACAGTATTGTATGAGGTGTTTTACACACACTCCCAGTAGAAGAATTTTAGGACACCTTCTCATTCAAGGGGTTTTCTTCATTTTTACTATGTGTTTTTTGTTGTTGTCCAACCGCTGTCATCAGGGCAAAAGGGTGTAGTAGGGTGGAGTAGTGTGGAGTAGAGTAGAGTAGTGTGGAGTAGAGTAGAGTAGTGTGGAGTAGAGTGGAGTCGGGTGGAGTAGTGTGGAGTATAGTAGAGTAGTGTGGAGTAGAGTGGAGCAGTGTGGAGCAGAGTGGAGCAGTGTGGAGTAGTGTGGAGCAGTGTGGAGCAGAGTGGAGTAGTGTGGAGTAGAGTAGAGTAGAGTAATGTGGAGTAGAGTGGAGCAGTGTGGAGTGGAGTAGTGTGGAGTAGAGTAGAGTAGTGTGGAGTAGAGTGGAGTAGAGTGGAGCAGTGTGGAGTAGAGTAGAGTGGAGTAGAGTGGAGTAGTGTGGAGTAGAGTGGAGCAGTGTGGAGCAGTGTGGAGTAGAGTGGAGTAGGGTGGAACAGTGTGGAGTAGTGTGGAGTAGTGTGGAGTAGGCTGGAGTAGTGTGGAGTCGAGTCAAGTAGTGTGGAGTAGTGTGGAGTAGGCTGGAGTAGGGTGGAGTAGAGTTGAGTAGTGTGGAGTAGAGTAGAGTAGAGTAGAGTGGAGTAGTGTGGAGTAGAGTAGAGTGGAGTAGTGTGGAGTAGAGTGAAGTAGAGTGGAGTAGGGTGGAGTAGAGTGGAGCAGGGTGGAGTAGAGTGGAGTAGAGTGGAGCAGTGTTGAGTAGAGTGGAGCAGGGTGGAGTAGAGTGGAGTAGTGTTGAGTAGAGTGGAGCAGGGTGGAGTAAATATAAAATATATTTTGATGTGTTTATAACTCTTTTTTTTTGTTACTACATGATTCCATGTGTTTTTTCTTCTTCATAGTGTTGATGTCTTCACTGTTATTATACAATATAGAAAATAGTGAAAAATAAATGAAAAACCTTCAAATGTGTAGTTGTCTTTAAACTATTGACCGGTGTACATTACTCAGCCTTTCTGGTGAAGCTCGGCGATTGATAAAGCTAGTCTTACCAGGATTTTTTATTTGATGAAAATCATAGTTTTTTTTTTTATAAACATCACAAACCTTCCCTCTACTGTACATAGAACACCCACACATTGGGGAAATGGAGTCTCCCTGAGGTTTAATAGAACACCCACACACTGGGGAAATGGAGTCTCCCTGAGGTTTAATAGAACACCCATGCCCTTGGGAAATGGAGTCTCCCTGAGGTTTAATAGAACACCCATGCCCTTGGGAAATGGAGACTCCCTGAGGTTTAATAGAACACCCATGCCCTTGGGAAATGGAGTCTCCCTGAGGTTTAATAGAACACCCATGCCCTTGGGAAATGGAGACTCCCTGAGGTTTAATAGAACACCCATGCCCTTGGGAAATGGAGTCTCCCTAAGGTTTTAAAGACCACCCATGCCCTTGGGAAATGGAGTCTCCCTGAGGTTTCATCTGCTGGGGAAATGGAGTCTCCCTAAGGTTTAATAGACCACCCATGCCCTTGGGAAATGGAGTCTCCCTGAGGTTTTAAAGACCACCCATGCCCTTGGGAAATGGAGTCTCCCTAAGGTTTTAAAGACCACCCATGCCCTTGGGAAATGGAGTCTCCCTAAGGTTTTAAAGACCACCCATGCCCTTGGGAAATGGAGTCTCCCTAAGGTTTTAAAGACCACCCATGCCCTTGGGAAATGGAGTCTCCCTAAGGTTTTAAAGACCACCCATGCCCTTGTGAAATGGAGTCTCCCTGAGGTTTCATCTGGTAACTGGGATGACTTCTTTATCTTATCCATGCAGAACCCGTTGTGTGTTTTCAGAAGACGAGGAAAATAAAATAGCGAGTTGTTGCTATTCTCCTTCCGGCAACTAATAGTCGATGTACCATATTTATGGAGATGCTTGATGTCTTCCTTCAGAGAGGAATAGAGAAACGTGGAGGATGACGAGCTCAATCACACATACCTGTTTCCTTGTTCCAGAAACGTCCGTCCGTCCGTCTGTCTGTCCGTCTGTCTGTCTGTCTGTCTGTCTGTCTGTCTGTCTGTCTGTCTGTCTGTCTGTCTGTCTGTCTGTCTGTCTGTCTGTCTGTCTCTCCATCTCTGTGTGTCTGTCTGGACACCTTTAGTAGTCAAAGACTCAGTTTCTCCATCTCTGTCTGTCTGTGTCTCTGATCTGTTGCCATAACGACCAGGAGCAGGAAGCGTGGCAAGTGTATTGTGGTGTACTGTGGTGTACTGTGGTATGGTGTACTGTGCTGTGGTGTACTGGGTGTATTGTGGTGTACTGTGGTGTATTGTGGTGTACTGTGCTGTACTGTGGTATGGTGTACTGTACTGTGGTGTACTGTGGTCTACTGTGGTCTACTGTGGTGTGGTGTGCTGTGGTGTACTGGGTGTAGTGTACTGTGGTGTATTGTGGTGTACTGTTGTGTAGTGTACTGTGGTGTACTGTGGTGTATTGTGGTGTACTGTTGTGTGGTGTACTGTGGTGTGGCGTACTGTGGTGTAGTATACTGTGGTTTTGTGTACTGTGGTGTACTGGGTGTAGTGTACTGTGGTGTACTGTGGTGTATTGTGGTGTACTGTTGTGTGGTGTACTGTGGTGTAGTGTACTGTACTGTATTGTGGTGTACTGGGGTGTAGTGTACTGTACTGTATTGTGGTGTACTGGGGTGTGGTGTACTGTGGTATACAGTGGTGTACTGTGATGTTCTGTGATGTACTGTGGTGTGGTGTACTGTGGTGTACTGTGGTGTATTGTGGTGTACTGTTGTGTGGTGTACTGTGGTGTAGTGTACTGTACTGTATTGTGGTGTACTGTTGTGTGGTGTACTGTGGTGTAGTGTACTGTGGTGTACTGTGGTGTGGTGTACTGTGGTGTGGTGTACTGTGGTGTACTGTGGTGTGGTGTACTGTGGTGTAATGTGGTGTGGTGTACTGTGGTGTAGTGTACTGTGATGTGGTGGGCTGTGATGTGGTGTGGTGTTCTGTGGTGTGTTGTGGTGTTCTGTGGTGTGGTGTTCTGTGGTGTGGTGTTCTGTGGTGTGGTGTTCTGTGGTGTTCTGTGGTGTTCTGTGGTGTGGTGTTCTGTGGTGTGGTGTTCTGTGGTGTGGTGTTCTGTGGTGTGGTGTTCTGTGGTGTGGTGTGGTGTTCTGTGGTGTGGTGTTCTGTGGTGTTCTGTGGTGTACTGTGGTGTGGTGTGGTGTGGTGTTCTGTGGTGTACTGTGGTGTGGTGTACTGTGGTGTGGTGTGGTGTGGTGTTCTGTGGTGTTCTGTGGTGTGGTGTTCTGTGGTGTGGTGTTCTGTGGTGTTCTGTGGTGTGGTGTACTGTGGTGTGGTGTGGTGTGGTGTTCTGTGGTGTACTGTGGTGTGGTGTGGTGTTCTGTGGTGTGGTGTTCTGTGGTGTGGTGTACTGTGGTGTGGTGTGGTGTTCTGTGGTGTGGTGTTCTGTGGTGTTCTGTGAGAGAGAGGGAAAATAAGCGAGTTGTCCAAATAAGATGGAGAGACTTGGAGGGAGAGAGAGAGATGGAGGGAGAGAGAGATGGAGGGAGAGAGAGGGATGGAGGGAGAGAGGGGAAAGATGGAGGGAGAGAGAGATGGAGGGAGAGAGAGGGGATAGATGGAGGGAGAGAGGGACAGAAAAGGGAGAGAGATGGAGGGAGAGAGAGAGATGGAGGGAGAGAGAGATGGAGGGAGAGAGAGGGTATAGATGGAGGGAGAGAGGGACAGAAAAGGGAGAGAGATGGAGGGAGAGGGAGAGAGATGGAGGGAGAGAGAGAGATGGAGGGAGAGAGAGGGTCACACTCTATTTTAGGTGCGTTGTCAGTGGCTATCAGTATTCTGTAGTGAAATACATTACCTTTTTCTCCATGGCTTGGCTTTGTAGTGCTGCAATAGAGGAGGAAATTGTTCAAACTGTGAGGAGTGTAGCTGTATCCCAACAGATACTGGGCCAAGCCAGAGGGGCTTTGTTGATGGGGGTTTATTACAAAGTTTTACATGTAGTTTTAAAGCTTGCAATTTTGTAAAGGTGGCTGTTTCCCACTCAAGCTAGTCATAGAACCAAACTGGCAGACGGATGTGAAAGCACACACACACACACACACACACATACACACACACACACGCACAGGCACACACGCGCACGCGCACAGGCACATACGCGCACGCGCACACACACACAGGCACACACACACACACACACAGGCACACACACACACAGACACACACACGCACACACGCACACGCACAGGCACAGGCACACACGCGCACACACACACACAGGCACAGTCACACACACACACACAGGTACGCACACACACACACAGGTGCTTACACTGACGAACAAACATTTGAGTTAAAATTGCAGGAAAACATTATAGCTTAGAGGGATTAAAAGGAGATTTATGTGAGAATTTGACAGTCAATTCAGATCAGTCACTCTCAAGAGGAAGAAGACAGTTAGGACGAAGAAAACAGTTCAGATCAGTCACTCTCAGGTGGAATGGAGACAGTTCAGATCAGTCACTCTCAGGTGGAATGGAGACAGTTCAGATCAGTCACTCTCAGGTGGAATGGAGACAGTTCAGATCAGTCACTCTCAGGAGGAAGAAGTCAGTTCAGATCAGTCACTCTCAGGAGGAAGAAGACAGTTCAGATCAGTCACTCTCAAGTGGAAGAAGACAGTCAGTTCAGATCAGTCACTCTCAGGAGGAAGAAGGCAGGCAGTTTAGATCAGTCACTCTCAGAAGGAAGAAGACGGTTCAGATCAGTCACTCTCAGGAGGAAGAAGAGAGTTCAGATCAGTCACTCTCAGGAGGATGACAGTTAGTTCAGATCAGTCACTCTCAGGAGGAAGAAGAGAGTTCAGATCAGTCACTCTCAGGAGGAAGAAGACAATTCAGATCAGTCACTCTCGGGAGGAAGAAGACTAGAGGACAATAGGAAGAGGGGAATGCTGTTGTGTGTAACTCAGTTGGTAGAGTATGGGCCTTTGCAACGACAGAGTTACAGCCAGAAG
Organism: Oncorhynchus masou masou; assembly: GCF_036934945.1. Classification (NCBI taxonomy): domain Eukaryota; kingdom Metazoa; phylum Chordata; class Actinopteri; order Salmoniformes; family Salmonidae; genus Oncorhynchus; species Oncorhynchus masou. Next base: position 11,921 of record NW_027010001.1, read on the forward strand.
AGGACTGGTCACCCCTCATAGCCTGGTTCCTCTCTAGGTTTATAATCGCTACCTGGTACAGCCAGAAGAGGACTGGCCAACCCTCATAGCCTGGTTCCTCTCTAGGTTTCTAATCGCTACGTGGTACAGCCAGAAGAGGACTGGCCACCCCTCATAGCCTGGTTCCTCTCTAGGTTTCTAATCTCTACCTGGTACAGCCAGAAGAGGACTGGCCAACCCTCAGAGCCTGGTTCCTCTAAGGGTTTCTAATCTCTACCTGGTACAGCCAGAAGAGGACTGGCCAACCCTCAGAGCCTGGTTCCTCTCTAGGTTTCTAATCTCTACCTGGTACAGCCAGAAGAGGACTGGCCACCCCTCAGAGCCTGGTTCCTCTCTAGGTGTCTTCCTAGGTTCTGGCCTTTCTAGGGAGTTTTTCCGAGCCACCGTACTTCTACACCTGCATTACTTGCTGTTTTGGGTTTTAGGCTGGGTTTCTGTACAGCTCTTTGAGATATACCACCCACATAGGTATATTTAGAACCAAATAAGTAGTATTTTGCTGTGTGACTTTCACTTTTACTTGATTCACTTTCTGTTAAGATAACTTTACTTTTACTCAAGTGTGTGTGTGTGTGTGTGTGTGTGCGTGTGTGCATGCGTGCGTGCGTGCGTGCGTGTGTGTGTGTGTGTGAAATATATCACTTCTAACATCTCAATTCTCACCCTGGCAGCCACGTCCAGGGTTCTTCAGTTGATTGGTACATATTCACCATGCAGTGAATCATTGAAACTGAAGCACCCACTTTAAGAGGCTATTGACTGGTGAGCAGCCTATACATCTGTTCTCCGGCTCTCAGCGCTCTGTACAAGTTTACAGGCATTTACAACGATTGTTCCCGAGCATCTCTTCTGAAGACATACTCTATTGTTGTGCAGCTTGAGTTTGTTGTTGTCAGGTTAGGAAAGTCAAAGAGGTTCATCCATCCAGCAGGTACCTGAGGTAGGAGGTGTTTGACAGATCTATGATTATCATGGCAGCTCAGTGCTCCCTTGAGGTAAAGTACTCTCCTCGGAGAGAGAGAAATGGGCTATTTGTCCCTAAACAGGGAGTACACAGCGGCAGAATACCTGACCACTGTGACTGACTCAAACTTAAGGAAAGCTTTCACTATGTACAGACTTAGTGAGCATAGCCTTGCTATTGAGAAAGGCCGCCGTAGACAGACATGGCTCTCAAGAGAAGACAGGCTATGTGCTCACTGCCCACAAGATGAGGTGGAAACTGAGCTGCACTTCCTAACCTCCTGCCCAATGTATGACCATATTAGAGAGACATATTTCCCTCAGATTACACAGATCCACAAAGAATTTGAAAACAAACCCGATTTTGATAAACTCCCATATCTACTGGGTGAAATATCACAGTGTTCCATCAGAGCAGCAAGATTTGTGACCTGTTGCCACGAGAAAAGGGCAACCAGTGAAGAACAAACACCATTGTAAATACATGCATTATCCCTTGTGTACTTTAACTATTTGTACATTGTACAAACACTGTATATATACATAATATGACATTTGTAATGTCTTTATTGTTTTGGAACTTCTGTGAGTGTAATATTTACTGTTAATTGTTATTGTTTATTTCACTTTATATATTATCTTACCTCACTTGCTTTGGCAATGTTAACACGTTTCCCCTGCCAATAAAGCCCTTGAATTGAATTGAATTAAAATAGAGTTATAGAGGGAAAGAGAAAGAGAGAGAGAGAGCAGATGTTATTGGTCACATGCACATGGTTAGCAGATGTCATTGGTCACAAACACATGGTTAGCAGATGTCATTGGTCACATGCACATGGTTAGCAGATGTTAATGGTCACATGCACATGGTTAGCAGATGTTATTGGTCACATGCACATGGTTAGCAGATGTCATTGGTCACAAACACATGGTTAGCAGATGTCATTGGTCACATGCACATGGTTAGCAGATGTTATTGGTCACATGCACATGGTTAGCAGATGTCATTGGTCACATGCACATGGTTAGCAGATGTTAATGGTCACATGCACATGGTTAGCAGATGTTATTGGTCACATGCACATGGTTAGCAGATGTCATTGGTCACAAACACATGGTTAGCAGATGTCATTGGTCACATGCACATGGTTAGCAGATGTCATTGGTCACATGCACATGGTTAGCAGATGTTATTGGTCACATGCACATGGTTAGCAGATGTCATTGGTCACATGCACATGGTTAGCAGATGTTAATGCGAGTGTATTGAAATGCTTGTGCTTCTAGTTCCGACGGTTCAGTAGTATCTAACATGTAATCTAACGATTCCCCAACAACTACTTCATACACACATATCTAGAGGGGTGAATGAGAATATGTACATATAAATATATGGATGAGTGGCATCGGCAAGGTGCAGTAGGTGGTATAATGTATAGTACAGACATGATATCAGTAATGTAAGATGGTATAATGTACAGTACAGATATGATGTGAGTAATGTAAGATGGTATAATGTACAGTACAGACATGATATCAGTAATGTAAGATATGTAAACATTATTAAAGTGGCATTATTTAAAGTGACTAGTGATCCATTTATTAAAGTGGCCAATGATTTCATGTCTGTACGTAGGCAGCAGCCTCTCTGTGTTAGTGGTGGCTTTTTAACAGTCTGATGGCCTTGAGATAGAAGCTGTTATTCAGTCTCTCGGTCCCAGCTTTGATGCACCTGTAGTGACCTCGCCTTCTGGATGACAGCGGGGTGAACAGGCCGTGGCTCAGGTGGTTGTTGTCCTTGATTATCTTTTTGGCCTTCCTGTGACATCGGGTGGTGTAGGTGTCCTGGAGGGCAGGTAGTTTGCCCCCGGTGATGCATTTTTCAGACCGCACGACCCTCTGAAGAGCCTTGTGGTTGAGGGCGGAGCAGTTGCCGTACCAGGCTGTGATACAGCCCGACAGGATGCTCTCGATTGTGCATCATGTAAAAGTTTGCCAGGGTTTTGGGTGACAAGCCAAATTTCTTCAGCCTCCTGAGGTTGAAGAAGCACTGTCGCGCATTCTTCACCACACTGTCTGTGTGGGTGGACCAATTCAGTTTGTCTGTGATGTGTACGCCGAGGAACTTAAAACTTTCCACCTTCTCTACTACTGTCCGGTCGATGTGGATAGGTGGGTGCTCTCTCTGCTGTTTCCTGAAGTCCATAATCATGTCCTTTGTTTTGTTGATGTTGAGTGAGAGGTTGTTTTCCTGACACCTCACCCCGAGAGCCTCGTTGTTGTTGGCGATCAAGCCCACTACTGTTGTGTCGTCTGCAAACATGATGATTGAGTTGGAGGCGTGAATGGCCACACAGTCGTGGGTGAACAGGGAGTACAGCAGAGGCTGAGCACACACCCTTGTGGGGCCCCAGTGTTGAGGGTCAGCGAAGTGGAGATGTTGTTTCCTACCTTCACCACCTGGGGTGTGGCCCTTCAGAAAGTCCAGGACCCAATTACACAGGGAAGGGGTTGAGACCCAGGGCCTCCAGCTGAATCACGAACTTGGAGGGAACTATGGTGTTGAATGCTGAGCTGTAGTCGACGAACAGCATTCTCATTGGTTATTACTGCATTGTTTGGTTATTACTGCATTGTTTGGTTATTACTGCATTGTCGGTACTAGAAGCACAAGCATTTCGCTACACTCGCATTAACATCTGCTAACCATGTGTATGTGACAAATAAAATTTGATTTGATTTGATTTGATTTCATGAAGGTAATTCCTCTTGTCCAGATGGCATAGGGCAGCGTGCAGCGTGATGGCGGCCGTGTCATCTGTGGACGCCATCGCAGACAGAGTCAGTAGACTGTCAGTACACAGGGAAAGACGGCCTGTTGTCACACATCTCTATTCTGACATTAACTGATAGCAGTTGGGAGCTGACATTTAGCTCAGAGTAGGTGTCAGGCGGGTGGCAGCGCGTCTGTATGTATCACGTTTCACACCGAGTGCTAATGGATTATGTGAACGCGCTTGAACGCGTGTGCAGAGTGAAACAGTTCACACGTGTCATTTTACAGTATATCTGGAAAAGGGGGGTGAGGAGGGGATTTCAGCCTGGTTTTACAGCTTGTTGCTATGGTGAACATGTAAGGTGTAAATGCTACTTCCTTAACAAAGAACAGAGAATATCAGGATCTTAATAGCATCCTTCCACAGTAGCATGTACAGGTGCAGGATCTTCATTTGATCAAACTTTTTTTTTTGTGCTGAGAGAATTTTCCACAGCAAACCTGCAGTGTATCAACCACGTACACAACCTTTTTTTTTTCTTTAATAATAGTCCACATAATAATTCACATTTCCTGTCGTTGCACGATTATTTTTCCTGCTTTAGCAAAATTGGTCAAATTAATATCCTACATCTGTAGCTTTGGGCTGATATCCCCAACATCAGAAAAAGCAGCTCAGACCGTTTATTTCTGATGCTGTCAGTCTAATATGAAGCAATTTCAGTGCTAACAGAAATTGTATTTTGTGTTCCATAATTTAGAATTTGTATTAGGATAATGAAACTGAATTTAATTAATGTCGCTTTCAGTTTTAAAATCCAATTTCATTTGAATTGAATATTCAAATGCAATATTAGTTTCGATATAGTAGATATTTTATTCATTGTCTCTGTATCAAGTCTAGAAACTTTCGCTTCCAGTTGATCGAAGTTTCATGTATTGTAATTCTCAGATGCATTCAGATCCAGTTTTCAAATTCAGTTCTCTAAATTCAGATCCAGTTTTCAAATTCAGTTCTCTAAATTCAGATCCAGTTTTCAAATTCTGTTCTCTAAATTCAGATCCAGTTTTCAAATTCCGTTCTCTAGGAGGAGAACAGATAGAAGACTGTGTTAGCCCACTTAGCTAAAGCCTACAGGGATAAGTTAAGGAAGTGAATGTAAAGGACGACAGGCTGCTTGCTTATCGAGAACCACTTCCCCTCTGAATAAGCTCATACCGAGACTCGAACTCAGGACCTCTGCCTCGCAAAGCTCACTAGATCACCCTCCTGAAGAGTTCCAACCCACAGCGCTATTGATGAGCAACCCAATGACATAGTTTCAAGTCTCCGGCAAGGGTAGTCATTAGAAGGGTAACGTGACTGACCTGGTTAACACTGTGGCTAGCCTGCTGAGATAAAGCCTAGGCATTGGTTCTGTGACTTGGTCGGGCTGCTGTGCATTAGGCCTGATTTAGAACCCCCATCAGGTATATTGGTGCCGTGACCTCTGAGTGTGAGGTCAAAGGGGGGGGGGAGTTGAAATGTGAACGAGGTGGTTCGATGAGTAACCTTGCCGGAGAATTGCAGACTTGTTTTTAGCTTCCTGAACTCTTTAGCTCAGTGGGCTAGCACAGCCTTGTGACATGCAGTAGGCCTGGTTCCAACCCAGTCAGACACAAGACCACAGTTACATAGGGAGTGGAACGGCTGTCCTTGGGAGGGTTATGACAAGGCTCTTCAACCTCTATTCTTATGAAGGCCACATCATTGTGACACTTCCTTTTAATGAACGTGTCCTATTCAGACTATGATCATCATAGAAGGAAGGTCCATGTTACAGAGAATGAGGTCATAATAGCTTATAGCCAAAACGGTTCAAACGCTACAATTGTATTTAATTTGAATTGTATACTTTTTCCATTTGTATTATGATATTGAATTTAAATGTAATATTTATTTATTTTTAATTGTATTGCACAAATTGAATCATTGAATTCATAAATTGAACTTTTATTTCATGATTTGAAACTGAATTGATTGGATATTATATTCAGTTGTAAAATTAAATTTTTTAATTGAATGTTCAAATTCAATATCGCTCCTACCATAGACCAAATCTCCCTGATCTAACTAGTCAATACCAACTCTAACGGGACTCCTCAGAGATGCCTGATGGAAATATGTCTTCGTAGTGCGTAGTGGTTTTTTTTGTGGTATTTTTGTCTCAGGCAGGTTTCTATCTGTCTGGAGTTAAGGACCCCATTGTGATATCGTTGTTTTCCCTGCACATAATAAGTCCATTGGCTGTTGAACAGGTGTAATGCAGATCCTCTCCATCCATAGATTTATGAGACACTTAATCTCTTCAGTAGAGCTAAACCAATTCATCAATGACTCCCAATCAAAAGTAAACATCTATATTTTGCGGGTTAGTTTTTTGTTGTTGCGGTTGTTTGTTTAAGCGTATCTTTCTATAACTCTGGTTTGACGTGGGTTTTGCATCACTTCTGGAGTTTTCCATGACGTGGAAATGCAGACAGCTTGTTTTCTCCAGTAAAGACGAGCAGTAAGGGATGTGAGAGCCAAAAGCTTTGAAAGTGAAATTGCCCCGGCTATTTTCTGTCTTTGAAAGCTTTTCCTTTTTCAACTTCACAACTTGAAAGGACTTTCTTTTTTCTAAGATTCCATCTCATCTCATCTTATGGAATATTTTGTTTGCCTTTTCTCTTTCAATGGAGGGTCATATACCGTCACTTCCTTTCATGTTGCACGGTTGTTTTGGCATGGTACCGTAACATTGATTTTGTAGCCTATTTGAGTAAATGTGACAAATTGTGACCGATCGCCTTGATTCGGTCTTACGTAGCTAAATTTGAAATGGTGTTTTTTTTTTACATTGGATAAAAGCAGAGACTCAGAGCTACAACATAGTATAACACACACTGCATTTGAGGAACAATGGGAAAGTCATTCTGTTTTGAAAGTTGCCTTAGCCCCACCCATTCAGCATCGTTCACACCCTCTTAAGCCTTAGCCCCACCCATTCAGCATCGTTCACACCCTCTTAAGCCTTAGCCCCACCCATTCAGCATCGTTCACACCCTCTTAAGCCTTATCCCCACCCATTCAGCATCGTTCACACCCTCTTAAGCCTTAGCCCCACCCATTCAGCATCGTTCACACCCTCTTAAGCCTTAGCCCCACCCATTCAGCATCGTTCACATCCTCTTAAGCCTTAGCCCCACCCATTCAGCATCGTTCACATCCTCTTAAGCCTTAGCCCCACCCATTCAGCATCGTTCACACCCTCTTAAGCCTTAGCCCCACCCATTCAGCATCGTTCACACCCTCTTAAGCCTTAGCCCCACCCATTCAGCATCGTTCACATCCTCTTTAGCCTTTAGCCCCACCATTCAGCATCGTTCACACCCTCTTAAGCCTTAGCCCCACCCATTCAGCATCGTTCACACCCTCTTAAGCCTTAGCCCCACCCATTCAGCACCGTTCACACCATCTTAAGCCTTAGCCCCACCCATTCAGCATCGTTCACACCCTCTTAAGCCTTAGCCCCACCCATTCAGCATCGTTCACACCCTCTTAAGCCTTAGCCCCACCCAATCAGCATCGTTCACACCCTCTTAAGCCTTAGCCCCACCCATTCAGCATCGTTCACACCCTCTTAAGCCTTAGCCCCACCCATTCAGCATCGTTCACACCCTCTTAAGCCTTAGCCCCACCCATTCAGCATCGTTCACACCATCTTAAGCCTTAGCCCCAACCATTCAGCATCGTTCACACCCTCTAAGCCTTAGCCCCGCCCATCTCTTTAAGGATTCACGTGCCAGGTCGTTGTGCTAAACAGTGAGTAGTGTAGTAAAGATTAAGACTAAATGTGGTAAATGTAGTAGCCTACAGTAAGAAAAACTTCCAGGTAAACAGAAAGTGTCCAGATAATTAAAAAAATATATATAATAGATGACGCTTACCCAGACACACTTGTCTAAACTGTTGGTTCATCTGAAAGAAACCCCCAGCCACATCTTTCTCAGTGGATGGGTCTCTACAGAAGGTGGAAACTGTACAGCCTAATGGTTTACTTGCATAGAAGCAATATCAGAAATAGATAGTGTCAATATAAATAAATTAATATACAGTATGTAGAAAATCAATGTCAATAACGACATCAGTGATAGATGTGGTGGTTATATGCATACAATCAGGGGTTAAGTGGCTGAGCAGCAGTCCATTGGAGTGTATAGAGAGCAGAGGTATTGAGGTAAAACCATTGATAGTGTTCAGTATGTTGAGGAAAGCTATTGAGGTAAAACCATTGATAGTGTGCAGTATGTTGATGAAAGCTATTGAGGTAAAACCATTGATAGTGTACAGTATGTTGAGGAAAGCTATTGAGGTAAAACCATTGATAGTGTACAGTATGTTGAGGAAAGCTATTGAGGTAAAACCATTGGTAGTGTTCAGTATGTTGAGGAAAGATATTGAGGTAAAACCATTGATAGTATACAGTATGTTGAGGAAAGCTATTGAGGTAAAACCATTGATAGTGTGCAGTATGTTGATGAAAGCTATTGAGGTAAAACCATTGATAGTGTACAGTATGTTGAGGAAAGCTATTGAGGTAAAACCATTGATAGTGTACAGTATGTTGAGGAAAGCTATTGAGGTAAAACCATTGATAGTGTACAGTATGTTGAGGAAAGCTATTGAGGTAAAACCATTGATAGTGTACAGTATGTTAAGGAAAGCTATTGAGGTAAAACCATTGATCGTGTAGAGTATGTTAAGGAAAGCTATTGAGTTAAAACCATTGATAGTGTACAGTATGTTGAGGAAAGATATGGAGGTAAAACTATTGATAGTGTGCAGTATGTTGAGGAAAGCTATTGAGGTAAAACCATTGATCGTGTACAGTATGTTGAGGAAAGATATGGAGGTAAAACTATTGGTAGTGTGCAGTATGTTGAGGAAAGATATGGAGGTAAAACCATTGATAGTGTACAGTATGTTTAGGAAAGCTATTGAGGTAAAACCATTGATAGTGTACAGTATGTTGAGGAAAGCTATTGAGGTAAATCCGGGTACAAGACTGGAAGGCTCTATCACTAATTCACCACAGTTGTAAAAATAGAGCCCGAAGCCGACAAGATACTTTATCTAATCTTACTTATTAATACGACCAGTGCTATGAAATATGTTCAGAACTTGTCTCTTGAACGCCCTGTTTAAAAGCAGACAAATATCCATATTCGGTAAAACAACACGTTCTCTCTCATTGACTCTAAACTGTTAGCAGTTAACAGGAATTCAATTTGCATTCAGACCGTCGGTGTGATTCTATCACCGGAAAGTTGGGAAATAAAATAAAATGGTTTATTTTAATATGAGTTTTTTTGGTATTTTTTTTGTTTGTTGTAAAAGCCGTTGTGTTTTCTATCAGATCAGAAACTCTATAATGAGAGGGGCAGAGCTAGTCATTACTCCACTCTACTGTGGAGTAAATCTACCTCCAATCACAGTGCATATTCAGGGAGGATACAGTCAGTGCATTGTAATGCCCCCCCCCCTGCAAGATGGAGTCGCAGTGGAAAGTCAATGAATCTCTGTTGTGTTTAATGGTTTAGAATCATTCTATCAGGCCTTTAATAAACTACCTTGATTCTCCTCACCGCTTTCTTGTTCCAGTCTGAAGCGTTCATTGTATGTCTAGAGAACTTTCAGTAGGACTTCAAGGAGAGGTAGCAGTGGTGCTATCAGCGTCATGGATGGCTTGACTTCCTGTACGTTATTCTTAGATAGCGGAGGACTGCATGGATGGCTTGACTTCGGGAATTGTTCCCAAAGATGAATGAGCACACATCGAGATGAGAGATGACCCTGGAGAATATTTACCTGGAAAAAGAGAAACTTTGTCATCCCTACTCTACCTCCTCCACTCTCTCGGGTTTGTAAATGCCCCCCCACCCCACCCCCCAAAAAATGATTTGTAACGATCTCAGAAGAGACTCTGAGATAAGTGGTTTAACATATTCAGATAGATTACATTTGCAAGTATTACAGACTGAGAAATAATGCAAATCCACTACCACACAGCCTATCCCCTCCAGCCTTCTACTTCCTGATGAAGGGGAAGTGAAGACGAGGAGTTATCGCCGTGTCTGGTGGCTGTGTGTACAGCATCCTCTTGATAAGACCAGTAATGATATTCTCTGGTTGTGTCACGCTAAGTCTCCTACCCGAACCCGGGGAAAAATGGCACGTAGCCTCTTTCTTTTTCCTCCATCGCTGTGTCCCAAATGGAACCCTATTCCCCGTATAGTGCACTAGATTTAACTAGAGCCTTATGGCTAAAGTAGTGCACTAGATTTAACTAGAGCCTTATGGCTAAAGTAGTGCACTAGATTTAACTAGAGCCTTATGGCTAAAGTAGTGCACTAGATTTAACTAGGGCCTTATGGCTTAAGTAGTGCACTAGATTTAACTAGAGCCTTATGGCAAAAGTAGTGCACTAGATTTAACTAGAGCCTTATGGCTAAAGTAGTGCACTAGATGTAACTAGAGCCTTATGGCTAAAGTAGTGCACTAGATTTAACTAGAGCCTTATGACTAAAGTAGTGCACTAGATTTAACTAGAGCCTTATGGCTAAAGTAGTGCACTAGATTTAATTAGAGCATTATGGCTTAAGTAGTGCACTAGATTTAACTAGAGCCTTATGGCTAAAGTAGTGCACTAGATGTAACTAGAGCCTTATGGCTAAAGTAGTGCACTAGATTTAACTAGAGCCTTATGACTAAAGTAGTGCACTAGATTTAACTAGAGCCTTATGGCTAAAGTAGTGCACTAGATTTAACTAGAGCATTATGGCTTAAGTAGTGCACTAGATTTAACTAGAGCCTTATGGCTAAAGTAGTGCACTAGATTTAACGAGAGCCTTATGGCTAAAGTAGTGCACTAGATTTAACTAGAGCCTTATGGCTAAAGTAGTGCACTAGATTTAACTAGAGCCTTATGGCTAAAGTAGTGCACTAGATTTAACTAGAGCCTTATGGCTAAAGTAGTGCACTAGATTTAACTAGGGCCTTATGGCTTAAGTAGTGCACTAGATTTAACTAGAGCCTTATGACAAAAGTAGTGCACTAGATTTAACTAGAGCCTTATGGCTAAAGTAGTGCACTAGATGTAACTAGAGCCTTATGGCTAAAGTAGTGCACTAGATTTAACTAGAGCCTTATGACTAAAGTAGTGCACTAGATTTAACTAGAGCCTTATAGCTAAATTAGTGCACTAGATTTAATTAGAGCCTTATGGCTAAAGTAGTGCACTAGATTTAACTAGAGCATTATGGCTTAAGTAGTGCACTAGATTTAACTAGAGCCTTATGGCTAAAGTAGTGCACTAGATTTAACGAGAGCCTTATGGCTAAAGTAGTGCACTAGATTTAACTAGAGCCTTACGGCTAAAGTAGTGCACTAGATTTAACTAGAGCCTTATGGCTAAAGTAGTGCACTAGATTTAACTAGAGCCTTATGGCTAAAGTAGTGCACTAGATTTAACTAGGGCCTTATGGCTTAAGTAGTGCACTAGATTTAACTAGAGCCTTATGACAAAAAGTAGCACTAGATTTAACTAGAGCCTTATGGCTAAAGTAGTGCACTAGATTTAACTAGAGCCTTATGACTAAAGTAGTGCACTAGATTTAACTAGAGCCTTATGGCTAAATTAGTGCACTAGATTTAACTAGAGCCTTATGGTTAAAGTAGTGCACTAGATTTAACTAGAGCCTTATGACTAAAGTAGTGCACTAGATTTAACTAGAGCCTTATGGCTAAAGTAGTGCACTAGATTTAACTAGAGCCTTATGGCTAAAGTAGTGCACTAGATTTAACTAGAGCCTTATGGCTAAAGTAGTGCATTAGATTTAACTAGAGCCTTATGGCTAAAGTAGTGCATTAGATTTAACTAGAGCCTTATGGCTAAAGTAGTGCACTAGATTTAACTAGAGCCTTATGGCTAAAGGAGTGCACTAGATTTGACTAGAGCCTTACGGCTAAAGTAGTGCACTAGATTTAATTAGAGCCTTATGGCTAAAGTAGTGCACTAGATTTAATTAGAGCCTTATGGCTAATGTAGTGCACTAGATTTAACTAGAGCCTTATGGCTAAAGTAGTGCACTAGATTTAACTAGAGCCTATGGCTAAAGTAGTGCACTAGATTTAATTAGAGCCTTGTGGCTAAAGTAGTGCACTAGATTTAACTAGAGCATTATGGCTAAAGTAGTGCACTAGATTTAACTAGAGCATTATGGCTAAAGTAGTGCACTAGATTTAACTAGAGCCTTATGGCTAAAGTAGTGCACTAGATTTAACTAGAGCCTTTTTGGCTAAATTAGTACACTATATTTAACTAGAGCCTTTTTGGCTAAAGTAGTGCACTAGATTTAACTAGAGCCTTATGGCTAAAGTAGTGCACTAGATTTAACTAGAGCCTTATGGCTAAAGTAGTGCACTAGATTTAACTAGAGCCTTATGACTAAAGTAGTGCACTAGATTTAACTAGAGCATTATGGCTAAAGTAGTGCACTAGATTTAACTAGAGCCTTATGGCTAAAGTAGTGCACTAGATTTAACTAGAGCCTTTTGGCTAAATTAGTGCACTAGATTTAACTAGAGCCTTATGGCTAAAGCAGTGCACTAGATTTAGCTAGAGCCTTATGGCTAAAGTAGTGCACTAGATTTAACTAGAGCCTTATGGCTAAAGTAGTGCACTAGATTTAACTAGAGCCTTATGGCTAAAGTAGTGCACTAGATTTAACTAGAGCCTTATGGCTAAAGTAGTGCACTAGATTTAACTAGAGCCTTATGGCTAAAGTAGTGCACTAGATTTAATTAGAAACCTTATGGCTTAAGAAGTGCACTAGATTTAACTGGAGCCTTATGGCCTCTGGTCAAAAGTAGTGCACTACAAAGGGAATGGGGTTCCGTCTGGGACACGCCCGGTGCCCGTCCAATAGAACGCAGCTCTGACCTGTGTCACTAGCCTGGGCTGAATCTGACCACTCCTCAGTTTTATTGGCGACTCGCTGAAGACTTCCTCAAGGCCTCTCCGTTAGACCTGCGTGGCTGGACTGGGAAATGAGCTCCACCTGGCTATGGAATAGCTACCAAGACTTCTCCCCTGTTTCTCCAGGAGTAACACACCACTGTAACTCACCACTGTGACTCACCACTGTGACTCACCACTGTAACTCACCACTGTAACTCATCACTGTAACTCTCCACTGTAACTCACCACTGTGACTCACCA
>NW_027010001.1:30000-36626 GCF_036934945.1 Oncorhynchus masou masou
GGAGGAGGGTAGAGGGGTCAGGAGGAGGGTAGAGGGATGGAGGGATCAGGAGGGAGGGTAGAGGGATGGAGGGATCAGGAGGAGGGGTAGAGGGATGTAGGGATCAGGAGGAGGGTAGAGGGATCAGGAGGAGGGTAGAAGGATGGAGGGATCAGGAGGAGGGTAGAGGGGGTCAGGAGGAGGGTAGAGGGGTCAGGAGGAGGGTAGAGGGATGGAGGGATCAGGAGGAGGGTAGAGGGATCAGGAGGAGGGTAGAGGGATCAGGAGGAGGGTAGAGGGATGGAGGGATCAGGAGGAGGGTAGAGGGGTCAGGAGGAGGGTAGAGGGGTCAGGAGGAGGGTAGAGGGATGGAGGGATCAGGAGGAGGGTAGAGGGATGGAGGGATCAGGAGGAGGATAGAGGGATGGAGGGGTCAGGAGGAGGGTAGAGGGATGGAGGGGTCAGGAGGAGGGTAGAGGGATGGAGGGGTCAGGAGGAGGGTAGAGGGATGGAGGGATCAGGAGGAGGGGTAGAGGGATGGAGGGATCAGGAGGAGGGTAGAGGGATCAGGAGGAGGGTAGAGGGATCAGGAGGAGGGTAGAGGGATCAGGAGGAGGGTAGAGGGATGGAGGGATCAGGAGGAGGGGTAGAGGGATGGAGGGATCAGGAGGAGGGTAGAGGGATCAGGAGGAGGGTAGAGGGATCAGGAGGAGGGTAGAGGGGTCAGGAGGAGGGTAGAGGGATGGAGGGATCAGGAGGAGGGTAGAGGGATCAGGAGGAGGGTAGAGGGATCAGGAGGAGGGTAGAGGGATCAGGAGGAGGGTAGAGGGATGGAGGGATCAGGAGGAGGGGTAGAGGGATCAGGAGGAGGGGTAGAGAGATGGAGGGGTCAGGAGGAGGGTAGAGGGATGGAGGGGTCAGGAGGAGGGGTAGAGGGATCAGGAGGAGGGGTAGAAAGATCAGGAGGAGGGTAGAGGGATGGAGGGGTCAGGAGGAGGGTAGAGGGATGGAGGGGTCAGGAGGAGGGTAGAGGGATGGAGGGGTCAGGAGGAGGGTAGAGGGATGGAGGGGTCAGGAGGAGGGTAGAGGGATGGAGGGATCAGGAGGAGGGGTAGAGGGATCAGGAGGAGGGTAGAGGGATCAGGAGGAGGGTAGAGGGACCAGGAGGATGGTAGAGGGATGGAGGGATCAGGAGGAGGGTAGAGGGATCAGGAGGAGGGTAGAGGGATCAGGAGGAGGGTAGAGGGATCAGGAGGAGGGTAGTGGGATGGAGGGATCAGGAGGAGGGTAGAGGGATCAGGAGGAGGGGTAGAGAGATGGAGGGGTCAGGAGGAGGGTAGAGGGATGGAGGGGTCAGGAGGAGGGTAGAGTGATGGAGGGGTCAGGAGGAGGGTAGAGTGATGGAGGGGTCAGGAGGAGGGTAGAGGGATGGAGGGGTCAGGAGGAGGGTAGAGGGATGGAGGGATCAGGAGGAGGGTAGAGGGATCAGGAGGAGGGTAGAGGGATGGAGGGTTCAGGAGGAGGGTAGAGGGATGGAGGGGTCAGGAGGAGGGGTAGAGGGATGTAGGGATCAGGAGGAGGGTAGAGGGATCAGGAGGAGGGTAGAGGGATGGAGGGATCAGGAGGAGGGTAGAGGGGTCAGGAGGAGGGTAGAGGGTCAGGAGGAGGGTAGAGGGATGGAGGGATCAGGAGGAGGGTAGAGGGATCAGGAGGAGGGTAGAGGGGTCAGGAGGAGGGTAGAGGGATGGAGGGATCAGGAGGAGGGTAGAGGGATGGAGGGATCAGGAGGAGGGGTAGAGGGATGTAGGGATCAGGAGGAGGGTAGAGGGATCAGGAGGAGGGTAGAGGGATGGAGGGATCAGGAGGAGGGTAGAGGGGTCAGGAGGAGGGTAGAGGGGTCAGGAGGAGGGTAGAGGGATGGAGGGATCAGGAGGAGGGTAGAGGGATCAGGAGGAGGGTAGAGGGATCAGGAGGAGGGTAGAGGGATGGAGGGATCAGGAGGAGGGTAGAGGGGTCAGGAGGAGGGTAGAGGGGGGTCAGGAGGAGGGTAGAGGGATGGAGGGATCAGGAGGAGGTAGAGGGATGGAGGATCGGGGGAGGAGGATAGAGGGATGGAGGGGTCAGGAGGAGGGTAGAGGGATGGAGGGGTCAGGAGGAGGGTAGAGGGATGGAGGGGGGTCAGGAGGAGGGTAGAGGGATGGAGGGATCAGGAGGAGGGGTAGAGGGATGGGAGGGATCAGGAGGAGGGTAGAGGGATCAGGAGGAGGGTAGAGGGATCAGGAGGAGGGTAGAGGGATCAGGAGGAGGGTAGAGGGATCAGGAGGAGGGTAGAGGGATGGAGGGATCAGGAGGAGGGGGTAGAGGGATGGAGGGATCAGGAGGAGGGTAGAGGGATCAGGGGAGGAGGGTAGAGGGATCAGGGGAGGAGGGTAGAGGGGGGTCAGGAGGGGAGGGTAGAGGGATGGAGGGATCAGGAGGAGGGTAGAGGGATCAGGAGGAGGGTAGAGGGATCAGGAGGAGGGTAGAGGGATCAGGAGGAGGGTAGAGGGATGGAGTGATCAGGAGGAGGGGTAGAGGGATCAGGAGGAGGGGTAGAGAGATGGAGGGTCAGGAGGAGGGTAGAGGGATGGAGGGGTCAGGAGGAGGGGGTAGAGGGATCAGGAGGAGGGGTAGAGAGATAAGGAGGAGGGTAGAGGGATGGAGGGGTCAGGAGGAGGGTAGAGGGATGGAGGGGTCAGGAGGAGGGTAGAGGGATGGAGGGGTCAGGAGGAGGGTAGAGGGATGGAGGGGTCAGGAGAGGAGGGTAGAGGGATGGAGGGATCAGGAGGAGGGTAGAGGGATCAGGAGGAGGGCAGAGGGATCAGGAGGAGGGTAGAGGGACCAGGAGGAGGGTAGAGGGATGGAGGGATCAGGAGGAGGGTAGAGGGTTCAGGAGGAGGGTAGAGGGATCAGGAGGAGGGTAGAGGGATCAGGAGGAGGGGTAGAGAGATGGAGGGGTCAGGAGGAGGGTAGAGTGATCAGGAGGAGGGGTAGAGAGATGGAGGGGTCAGGAGGAGGGTAGAGGGATGGAGGGGTCAGGAGGAGGGTAGAGTGATGGAGGGGTCAGGAGGAGGGGGTAGAGTGATGGAGGGGTCAGGAGGAGGGTAGCGGATGGAGGGGTCAGGAGGAGGGTAGAGGGATGGAGGGATCAGGAGGAGGGTAGAGGGATCAGGAGGAGGTAGAGGGATGGAGGGATCAGGAGGAGGGGTAGAGGGATGTAGGGGTCAGGAGGAGGGTAGAGGGATGGAGGGTCAGGAGGAGGGTAGAGTGATGGAGGGGTCAGGAGGAGGGTAGAGGGATGGAGGGGTCAGGAGGAGGGGTAGAGGGATGGAGGGGTGAGGAGGAGGGTAGAGTGATGGAGGGGTCAGGAGGAGGGTAGAGGGATGGAGGGGTCAGGAGGAGGGGTAGAGGGATGGAGGGGTGAGGAGGAGGGGTAGAGGGATGTAGGGATCAGGAGGAGGGTAGAGGGATCAGGAGGAGGGGTAGAGGGATAAGGAGGAGGATAGAGGGATGGAGGGATCAGGAGGAGGGTAGAGGGATCAGGAGGAGGGGTAGAGGGGTCAGGAAGAGGGGTAGAGGGATCAGGAGGAGGGTAGAGGGGTAGAGGGATCAGGAGGAGGGTAGAGGGATCAGGAGAAGGGTAGAGGGATGGAGGGATCAGGAGGAGGGGTAGAGGGATCAGTAGGAGGGTAGAGGGATCAGGAGGAGGGTAGAGGGAGAGGGATGTAGGGATCAGGAGGAGGGTAGAGGGATCAGGAGGAGGGTAGAGGGGTCAGGAGGAGGGTAGAGGGATCAGGAGGAGGATAGAGGGATTGAGGGATCAGGAAGAGGGTAGAGGGATCAGGAGGAGGGTAGAGGGATCAGGAGGAGGATAGAGGGATTGAGGGATCAGGAGGAGGGGTAGAGGGATCAGGAGGAGGGTAGAGGGAGAGGAATGTAGGGATCAGGAGGAGGGTAGAGGGATCAGGAGGAGGGGTAGAGGGATCAGGAGGAGGGTAGAGGGATGTAGGGATCAGGAGGAGGGGTAGAGGGACCAGGAGGAGGGGTAGAGGGATCAGGAGGAGGGTAGAGGGATCAGGAGGAGGGTAGAGGGACCAGGAGGAGGGTAGAGGGATGTAGGGATCAGGAGGAGGGGTAGAGGGACCAGGAGGAGGGGTAGAGGGATCAGGAGGAGGGTAGAGGGACCAGGAGGAGGGTAGAGGGATCAGGAGGAGGGTAGAGGGATGTAGGGATCAGGAGAAGGGTAGAGGGATCAGGAGGAGGGGTAGAGTGATCAGGAGGAGGGGTAGAGGGATCAGGAGGAGGGGTAGAGGGATCAGCAGGAGGGTAGAGGGACCAGGAGGAGGGTAGAGGGATCAGGAGGAGGATAGAGGGATCAGGAGGGGGTAGAGGGAGAGGGATGTAGGGATCAGGAGTAGGGCAGAGGGATCAGGAGGAGGGGGTAGAGGGATCAGGAGGAGTGGCAGGGGGTAGAGGGATCAGGAGGAGGGTAGAGGGATGGAGGGATCAGGAGGGAGGGTAGAGGGATCAGGAGGAGGGTAGAGGGATCTGGGAGGAGGCAGTAGAGGGATGAGGAGGGTAGAGGGGTGAGGGATCAGGGGAGGGAGGGTAGAGGGATGGAGGGGATCAGGAGGAGGGGGTAGAGGGATCAGGAGGAGGGTAGAGGGATCAGGAGGAGGGGTAGAGGGATCAGGAGGAGGGTAGAGGGATCAGGAGGGAGGGTAGAGGGGGTCAGGAGGGAGGGTAGAGGGGCTGGGGAGGAGGGGTAGAGGGATCAGGAGGAGTGGTAGAGGGATCAGGAGGAGGGGTAGAGGGATCAGGAGGAGGGGTAGAGGGATCAGGAGGAGGGTAGAGGGATCAGGAGGAGGGTAGAGGGATAAGGAGGAGGATAGAGGGATGGAGGGGATCAGGAGGAGGGTAGAGGGATCAGGAGGGAGGGGTAGAGGGGTCTGGAAGAGGGGTAGAGGGATCAGGAGGAGGGTAGAGGGGTAGAGGGATCAGGAGGAGGTAGAGGGATCAGGAGGAGGGATAGAGGGATGGAGGGATCAGGAGAAGGGTAGAGGATGGAGGGATCAGGAGGGGTAGAGGGACTGGGGTAGGAGGGTAGAGGGATCAGGGAGGAGGGCAGAGGGATGGGGAGGAGGATAGAGGATTGAGGGATCAGGGAGGAGGGTAGAGGGTTAGAGGGGTCAGGGAGGAGGGTAGAGGGATCAGGAGGAGAGGGTAGAGGGGGTAGAGGATGGGAGTGAGGAGGGTAGAGGGACCAGGAGGAGGGTAGAGGATCAGGAGGAGGATAGAGGGATTGAGGGATCAGGAGGAGGGGTAGGGGATCAGGAGGAGGGTAGAGGGACCAGGAGGAGGGTGCAGAGGGATCAGGAGGGAGGGGTAGAGGGATCAGGAGGAGGGTAGAGGGATGTAGGGATCAGGAGGGAGGGTAGAGGGATCAGGAGGAGGGTAGAGGGATCAGGAGGAGGGGGTAGAGGGATCAGGAGGAGGTAGAGGGATCAGGAGGAGGGGGTAGAGGGATCAGGAGGAGGGGTAGAGGGATCAGGGAGGAGGGTAGAGGGACCAGGGAGGAGGGTAGAGGGATGTAGGGATCAGGAGGAGGGGGTAGAGGGGGTCAGGAGAGGGTAGAGGGATGGAGGTATCAGGAGGAGTGGGTAGAGGGATGTAGGGATCAGGAGGAGGGTAGAGGGATCAGGGAGGAGGGTAGAGGGATCAGGAGACGGGGTAGAGGGATGGAGGTATCAGGAGGAGGGTAGAGGGATGAGGGATCAGAGGAGGGTAGAGGGATCAGGAGGAGGGGCAGAGGGATCAGGAGGAGGGGTAGAGGGATCAGGAGGAGGGTGAGGATCAGGGAGGGAGGGTAGAGGGACCAGGAGGAGGGTAGAGGGATCAGGAGGAGGGCAGAGGATCAGGGAGGAGGGGAGGTAGGGGATGTAGGGATCAGTAGTAGGGTAGAGGGATCAGGAGGAGGGGGTAGAGGGATCAGGAGGAGGGTAGGGGTAGAGGGATCAGGAGGAGGGTAGAGGGATGGAGGGATCAGGGAGGAGGGGTAGAGGGATCAGGAGGAGGGTAGAGGGGATAGGAGGAGGGGTAGAGGGATCAGGAGGAGGGTAGAGGGATCAGGAGGAGGGTAGAGGGCTGGGGATGGGTAGAGGGGCCAGGAGGAGGGTAGAGGGGCTGTGGAGGAGGGGTAGAGGGATGTAGGGATCAGGAGGAGGGGTAGAGGGATCAGGAGGAGGGTAGAGGGATCAGGAGGAGGGGTAGAGGATCAGGAGGAGGGGTAGAGGGATCAGGAGGAGGGTAGAGGGGTCAGGAGGAGGGGTAGAGGGATGTAGGGATCAGGAGGAGGGGTAGAGGGATCAGGAGGGAGGGTAGGAGGGATCAGGAGGAGGGTAGAGGGGTCAGGAGGAGGCAGAGGGATGGTGGGATCAGGAGGAGGGGGTAGAGGACCAGGAGGAGGTAGAGGATCAGGAGGAGGGGCAGAGGGATCAGAGGAGGGGGTAGAGGGATCAGGAGGATGGTAGAGGGACCAGGAGGAGGGGTAGAAGGACCAGGAGGAGGGTGCAGAGGGATCAGAGCACAACCGGGAACGAAAGGCTGCT
>NW_027010002.1:0-2500 GCF_036934945.1 Oncorhynchus masou masou
TACACATGGGGTTTATTATGGATCCCAATTACTTTCTGTCAAGGCAGCAGCTACTCTTCCTGGGGTTTATTATGGATCCCTGTTAGTTCCTGCCAAGGCAGTAGCTGCTTTTCCTGGGGTTTATTATGGATCCCCATTAGTTCCTGTCAAGACAGCAGCTTCTCTTCCTGGGGTTTATTATGGATCCCCATCAGTTCCTGCCAAGGCAGCAGCTTCTACACATGTGGTTTATTATGGATCCCCATTACTTTCTGTCAAGGCAGCAGCTACTCTTCCTGGGGTTTATTATGGAGCCCCATCAGTTCCTGTCAAGGCAGCAGCTACTCTTCCTGGGGTTTATTATGGATCCCCATTAGTTCCTGCCAAGGCAGTAGCTGCTTTCCCTGGGGTTAATTATGGATCCCCATTAGTCCCTGCCAAGACAGCAGCTACTCTTCCTGGGGTTTATTATGGAGCCCCATTAGTTACTGCCAAGGCAGCAGCTTCTCTTCCTGGGGTTTACATGCATGTATGTCATTGATGTTAGCTCTCTGTGTACCTTTAAGGGACAGTCGTGCTACTCTGTTCTTGGCCAACTGTAATTTGCCTATGTCCCTCTTTGTGGCACCATATGACTGGGCAGTAGTCTCAAAGATTTTTATAACTAACCCAAGATAGACCATAGTCTGTCATTTCCAATGGGAGCAAATTATTCATAGTGGGCAGAACAAGCAAGGAGGCGGGTAGAGCCAAGGAGGAGCTAGTAAGATCCTATTGGTGCATTCTAGAATTTATTTGCATATATCCATTAGGGAACGCCTACTCTGTGAAGTAACTTACAGTGCGTTACGATAGTATTCTGCCCCCTTGAACTTTGCGACCTTTTGCCACATTTCAGGCTTCAAACATAAAGATATAAAACTGTATTTTTTTGTGAAGAATCAACAACAAGTGGGACACAATCATGAAGTGGAATGACATTTATTGGATATTTCAAACTTTTTTAACAAATCAAAAACTGAAAAATTGGGCGTGCAAAATTATTCAGCCCTCATTTTCAGTGCAGCAAACTCTCTCCAGAAGTTCAGTGAGGATCTCTGAATGATCCAATGTTGACTCAAATGACTAATGATGATAAATATAATCCAAATGTGTAATCAAGTCTCCACATAAATGCACCTGCACTGTGATAGTCTCAGAGGTCCGTTAAAAGCGCAGAGAGCATCATGAAGAACAAGGAACACACCAGGCAGGTCCAGATACTGTTGTGAAGAAGTTTAAAGGGATTTGGATACAAAAAGATTTCCCAAGCTTTAACCATCCCAAGGAGCACTGTGCCAGCGATAATATTGAAATGGAAGGAGTATCAGACCACTGCAAATCTACCAAGATATGGCCGTCCCTCTAAACTTTCAGCTCATACAAGGAGAAGACTGATCAGAGATGCAGCCAAGAGGCCCATGATCACTCTGGATGAACTGCAGAGATCTACAGCTGAGGTGGGAGACTCTGTCCATAGGACAACAATCAGTCGTATATTGCACAAATCTGGCCTTTATGGAAGAGTGGCAAGAAGAAAGCCATTTCTTAAAGATATCCATAAAAGTGTTGTTTAAAGTTTGCCACAAGCCACCTGGGAGACACACCAAACATGTGGAAGAAGGTGCTCTGGTCAGATGAAACCAAAATTGAACTTTTGGCAACAATGCAAACGTTATGTTTGGCGTAAAAGCAACACAGCTCATCACCCTGAACACACCATACCCACTGTCAAACATGGTGGTGGCAGCATCATGGTTTGGGCCTGCTTTTCTTCAGCAGGGGACAGGGAAGATGGATAAAATTGATGGGAAGATGGATGGAGCCAAATACAGGACCATTCTGGAAGAAAACCTGATGGAGTCTGCAAAAGACCTGAGACTGGGACGGAGATTTCTCTTCCAACAAGACAATGATCCAAAACATAAAGCAAAATCTACAATAGAATGGTTCAAAATAAACATATCCAGGTGTTAGAATGGCCAAGTCAAAGTCCAGACCTGAATCCAATCGAGAATCTGTGGAAATAACTGAAAACTGCTGTTCACAAATGCTCTCCATCCAACCTCACTGTGCTCGAGCTGTTTTGCAAGGAGGAATGGGAAACAATTTCAGTCTCTCGATGTGCAAAACTGATAGAGACATACCCCAAGCGACTTGCAGCTGTAAGCGCAGCAAAAGGTGGCGCTACAAAGTATTAACTTAAGGGGCTGAATAATTTTGCACGCCCAATTTTCAGTTTTTGATTTGTTAAAAAAGTTTGAAATATCCAATAAATGTCGTTCCACTTCATGATTGTGTCCCACTTGTTGTTGATTCTTCACAAAAAAATACAGTTTTATATCTTTATGTTTGAAGCCTGAAATGTGGCAAAAGTTCGCAAAGTTCAAGGGGGCCGAATACTTTCGCAAGGCACTGTAAATATTGAAAAAGTAAGGGGCCTAGACAGCTGCCCTGGGGAATGCCTGACTCTTCCTGGATT
>NW_027010002.1:7500-36621 GCF_036934945.1 Oncorhynchus masou masou
GGCCATACCATCTAAGGTAGGCTACGGCTGCATGTGTATACCACTCAGCAGACACTTTGATCCGAAGCTACTTACAGACATAGCGTGCATACATTTTCCATATGGGTGGCCTCAGCGGGAATCTAACCTATGATCCTGGCGTTGCAAGCTCCGTGCTCTACCAACTGATCAACAGAGAGATGGGCACCCTATTCCTATACTATATAGGGCTTAGGGTGCTGACATTTGTGGATACAATTCACAATTTACTCCCCAAATCGGTTTTATTCATTTTAAAATCACTCGTGAATAGGGGTTCAAATTTTCCTGAAAATCTACCAAGTTTAAATTCTGAGAATAATTCATATTTATCCCGAGAGTCCAAGAAAATACAGCAAAAAGTCCCAGAGTTTAAAACCAAGATGGTCACTATGCCAGGGTCCTCCCAAAATAAGAGGCGTGTTGCATCACCTTGTCTGCTTGGACTCGCCACTATGTAAAGGTTTAAAGCTTTTAAAACCAAGATGGTCACTATGCCAGGGTCCTCCCAAAATAAGAGGCGCGTTGCATCACCTTGTCTGCTTGGACTCGCCACTATGTAAAGGTTTAAAGCTTTTAAAACCAAGATGGTCACTATGCCAGGGTCCTCCCAAAATAAGAGGCGCGTTGCATCACCTTGTCTGCTTGGACTCGCCACTATGTAAAGGTTTAAAGCTTTAAAAACCAAGATGGTCACTATGCCAGGGTCCTCCCAAAATAAGAGGCGTGTTGCATCACCTTGTCTGCTTGGACTCGCCACTATGTAAAGGTTTAAAGCTTTTAAAACCAAGATGGTCACTATGCCAGGGTCCTCCAAAATAAGAGGCGCGTTGCATCACCTTGTCTGCTTGGACTCGCCACTATGTAAAGGTTTAAAGCTTTAAAAACCAAGATGGTCACTATGCCAGGGTCCTCCCAAAATAAGAGGCGCGTTGCGTCACCTTGTGTGCTTGGACCGCCACTATGTAAAGGTTTCAGAGCAAATTAAACTCATATTTAGTAATGATAGAGTAACGATCTTAGATCGCTTAAGGAAATTGTGAAACAGGACATTTATAAATTCCCGAGCACTATGTTCCTCAATTCATTCAGCAGGTTTTCTGGTCAGGGCGCACAGGCTTTGTCAAATCATACAAAACTTTGTAACGGCAGTCAAAAGTGGCTAAACTTCCTCCTTCCACGAATGACAGAATATCACTTGTATTTGTCCAAATAGAGTTGATGGCTATACAGAAAGCTGATCAGCCCAAGACTAACAAAGAGAGGAATTATTTTAGTATCAAAGTATATATTTTATTTTATTTTATTTCTACCTTTATTTAACTAGGCAAGTCAGTTAAGAACAAACTCTTATTTTCAAAGACGGCCTAGGAACAGTGGGTTAACTGCCTGTTCAGGGGCAGAATGACAGATTTGTACCTTGTCAGCTCGGGGTTTGAACTTGCATCCTTCTGGTTACTAGTCCAACCACTAGGCTACCCTTCCGGGGACTGTTTAAATAACATCCATATCTCCTGTCATAGCGTTTGTTGATCACATGTTCTCTACCTGAACTCTATATGGGCAGCAATACAAGACAAAAGCGGGGTAAATGTTATAGAGGTATTCTGATGTGCGTAGGCCACATGTGCTCTGATAATGCAACCTATAGATTAGAGAATAAAGTTAGGACTTTTTCATTTGGGGCTTCAGGGGGATTGAGACTGGATAGGATATTATCCTAGGCTCTAGGACAGAAGGAGACTGGATAGGATATTATCCTAGGCTCTAGGACAGAAGGAGACTGGATAGGATATTATCCTAGGCTCTAGGACAGAAGGAGACTGGATAGGATATTATCCTAGGCTCTAGGACAGAAGGAGACTGGATAGGATATTATATTAGTCTCTAGAACAGAAGGAGACTGGATAGGATATTATCCTAGGCTCTAGGACAGAAGGAGACTGGATAGGATATTATCCTAGGCTCTAGGACAGAAGGAGACTGGATAGGATATTATCCTAGGCTCTAGGACAGAAGGAGACTGGATAGGATATTATCCTAGGCTCTAGGACAGAAGGAGACTGGATAGGATATTATCCTAGGCTCTAGGACAGAAGGAGACTGGATAGGATATTATCCTAGGCTCCAGGACAGAAGGAGACTGGATAGGATATTATCCTAGGCTCTAGGACAGAAGGAGACTGGATAGGATATTATCCTAGGCTCTAGGACAGAAGGAGACTGGATAGGATATTATCCTAGGCTCTAGGACAGAAGGAGACTGGATAGGATATTATCCTAGGCTCTAGGACAGAAGGAGACTGGATAGGATATTATCCTAGGCTCTAGGACAGAAGGAGACTGGATAGGATATTATCCTAGGCTCTAGGACAGAAGGAGACTGGATAGGATATTATCCTAGGCTCTAGGACAGAAGGAGACTGGATAGGATATTATCCTAGGCTCTAGGACAGAAGGAGAATGGATAGGATATTATCCTAGGCTCTAGGACAGAAGGAGACTGGATAGGATATTATCCTAGGCTCTAGGACAGAAGGAGACTGGATAGGATATTATCCTAGGCTCTAGGACAGAAGGAGACTGGATAGGATATTATCCTAGGCTCTAGGACAGAAGGAGACTGGATAGGATATTATCCTAGGCTCTAGGACAGAAGGAGACTGGATAGGATATTATCCTAGGCTCTAGGACAGAAGGAGACTGGATAGGATATTATCCTAGGCTCTAGGACAGAAGGAGACTGGATAGGATATTATCCTAGGCTCCAGGACAGAAGGTGACTGGATAGGATATTATCCTAGGCTCTAGGACAGAAGGAGACTGGATAGGATATTATCCTAGGCTCTAGGACAGAAGGAGACTGGATAGGATATTATCCTAGGCTCTAGGACAGAAGGAGACTGGATAGGATATTATTCTAGGCTCTAGAACAGAAAGAGACTGGATAGGATATTATCCTAGGCTCTAGAACAGAAAGAGACTGGATAGGATATTATCCTAGGCTCTAGGACAGAAGGAGACTGGATAGGATATTATCCTAGGCTCTAGGACAGAAGGAGACTGGATAGGATATTATCCTAGGCTCTAGGACAGAAGGAGACTGGATAGGATATTATCCTAGGCTCTAGAACAGAAAGAGACTGGATAGGATATTATCCTAGGCTCTAGGACAGAAGGAGACTGGATAGGATATTATCCTAGGCTCTAGAACAGAAGGAGACTGGATAGGATATTATCCTAGGCTCTAGGACAGAAGGAGACTGGATAGGATATTATTCTAGGCTCTAGAACAGAAAGAGACTGGATAGGATATTATCCTAGGCTCTAGAACAGAAAGAGACTGGATAGGATATTATCCTAGGCTCTAGGACAGAAGGAGACTGGATAGGATATTATCCTAGGCTCTAGGACAGAAGGAGACCGGATAGGATATTATCCTAGGCTCTAGAACAGAAGGAGACTGGATAGGATATTATCCTAGGCTCCAGGACAGAAGGAGACTGGATAGGATATTATCCTAGGCTCTAGGACAGAAGGAGACTGGATAGGATATTATCCTAGGCTCTAGGACAGAAGGAGACTGGATAGGATATTATCCTAGGCTCTAGGACAGAAGGAGACTGGATAGGATATTATCCTAGGCTCTAGGACAGAAGGAGACTGGATAGGATATTATCCTAGGCTCTAGGACAGAAGGAGACTGGATAGGATATTATCCTAGGCTCCAAGACAGGAGAAGATATACTTTTCCCTCATGACTCTGAATTGTCTTTGACAGAGATGCTTAAAGTATGTAGTGAACTGTGCATAGACCTATCACGGTTATCCATGTTAATCCCTAGACCTATCACAGTTATCCATGTTAATCTACAGACCTATCACAGTTATCCATGTTAATCTATAGACCTATCACGGTTATCCATGTTAATCCCTAGACCTATCACGGTTATCCATGTTAATCCCTAGACCTATCACGGTTATCCATGTTAATCCCTAGACCTATCACGGTTATCCATGTTAATACCTAGACCTATCACGGTTATCCATGTTAATCCCTAGACCTATCACGGTTATCCATGTTAATCGCTAGACCTATCACGGTTATCCATGTTAATCCCTAGACCTATCACGGTTATCCATGTTAATCCCTAGACCTATCACGGTTATCCATGTTAATCGCTAGACCTATCACGGTTATCCATGTTAATCCCTAGACCTATCACGGTTATCCATGTTAATCCCTAGACCTATCACGGTTATCCATGTTAATCTATAGACCTATCACGGTTATCCATGTTAATCCCTAGACCTATCACGGTTATCCATGTTAATCCCTAGACCTATCACGGTTACCCATGTTAATCCCTAGACCTATCACGGTTATCCATGTTAATCGCTAGAACCATCACGGTTATCCATGTTAATACCTAGACCTATCACGGTCATCCATGTTAATCGCTAGACCTATCACGGTTATCCATGTTAATCGCTAGACCTATCACGGTTATCCATGTTAATACCTAGACCTATCACGGTTATCCATGTTAATCCCTAGACCTATCACAGTTATCCATGTTAATCTACAGACCTATCACAGTTATCCATGTTAATCTATAGACCTATCACAGTTATCCATGTTAATCCCTAGACCTATCACGGTTATCCATGTTAATACCTAGACCTATCACGGTTATCCATGTTAATCACTAGACCTATCACAGTTATCCATGTTAATACCTAGACCTATCACAGTTATCCATGTTAATCCCTAGACCTATCACGGTTATCCATTTTAATCTATAGACCTATCACGGTTTTCCATGTTAATTCCTAGACCTATCACGGTTATCCATGTTAATCCCTAGAACTATCACGGTTATCCATGTTAATCACTAGACCTATCACGGTTATCCATGTTAATCCCTAGACCTATCACGGTTATCCATGTTAATCTATAGACCTATCACAGTTATCCATGTTAATCTATAGACCTATCACAGTTATCCATGTTAATACCTAGACCTATCACGGTTATCCATGTTAATCCCTAGACCTATCACGGTTATCCATGTTAATCCCTAGACCTATCACGGTTATCCATGTTAATCCCTAGACCTATCACGGTTATCCATGTTAATACCTAGACCTATCACGGTTATCCATGTTAATCCCTAGACCTATCACGGTTATCCATGTTAATACCTAGACCTATCACGGTTATCCATGTTAATACCTAGACCTATCACAGTTATCCATGTTAATCTATAGACCTATCACGGTTATCCATGTTAATCTATAGACCTATCACGGTTATCCATGTTAATCTATAGACCTATCATGGTTATCCATGTTAATCTATAGACCTATCACAGTTATCCATGTTAATCTATAGACCTATCACGGTTATCCATGTTAATCCCTAGACCTATCACGGTTATCCATGTTAATCCCTAGACCTATCACGGTTATCCATGTTAATCCCTAGACCTATCACGGTTATCCATGTTAATACCGAGACCTATCACGGTTATCCATGTTAATCCCTAGACCTATCACGGTTATCCATGTTAATCGCTAGACCTATCACGGTTATCCATGTTAATACCTAGACCTATCACGGTTATCCATGTTAATCCCTAGACCTATCACGGTTATCCATGTTAATCGCTAGACCTATCACGGTTATCCATGTTAATCCCTAGACCTATCACGGTTATCCATGTTAATCCCTAGACCTATCACGGTTATCCATGTTAATCGCTAGACCTATCACGGTTATCCATGTTAATCCCTAGACCTATCACGGTTATCCATGTTAATCCCTAGACCTATCACGGTTATCCATGTTAATCTATAGACCTATCACGGTTATCCATGTTAATCCCTAGACCTATCACGGTTATCCATGTTAATCCCTAGACCTATCACGGTTATCCATGTTAATCCCTAGACCTATCACGGTTATCCATGTTAATCGCTAGAACCATCACGGTTATCCATGTTAATACCTAGACCTATCACGGTCATCCATGTTAATCGCTAGACCTATCACGGTTATCCATGTTAATCGCTAGACCTATCACGGTTATCCATGTTAATACCTAGACCTATCACGGTTATCCATGTTAATCCCTAGACCTATCACGGTTATCCATGTTAATCTATAGACCTATCACAGTTATCCATGTTAATCTACAGACCTATCACAGTTATCCATGTTAATCTATAGACCTATCACAGTTATCCATGTTAATCCCTAGACCTATCACGGTTATCCATGTTAATACCTAGACCTATCACGGTTATCCATGTTAATCACTAGACCTATCACAGTTATCCATGTTAATACCTAGACCTATCACAGTTATCCATGTTAATCCCTAGACCTATCACGGTTATCCATTTTAATCTATAGACCTATCACGGTTTTCCATGTTAATTCCTAGACCTATCACGGTTATCCATGTTAATCCCTAGAACTATCACGGTTATCCATGTTAATCACTAGACCTATCACGGTTATCCATGTTAATCCCTAGACCTATCACGGTTATCCATGTTAATCTATAGACCTATCACAGTTATCCATGTTAATCTACAGACCTATCACAGTTATCCATGTTAATCTATAGACCTATCACAGTTATCCATGTTAATCCCTAGACCTATCACGGTTATCCATGTTAATACCTAGACCTATCACGGTTATCCATGTTAATCACTAGACCTATCACAGTTATCCATGTTAATACCTAGACCTATCACAGTTATCCATGTTAATCCCTAGACCTATCACGGTTATCCATTTTAATCTATAGACCTATCACGGTTTTCATGTTAATTCCTTAGACCTATCACGGTTATCCATGTTAATCCCTAGAACTATCACGGTTATCCATGTTAATCACTAGACCTATCACGGTTATCCATGTTAATCCCTAGACCTATCACGGTTATCCATGTTAATCTATAGACCTATCACAGTTATCCATGTTAATCTACAGACCTATCACAGTTATCCATGTTAATCCCTAGACCTATCACGGTTATCCATGTTAATCCCTAGACCTATCACGGTTATCCATGTTAATCCCTAGACCTATCACGGTTATCCATGTTAATACCTAGACCTATCACGGTTATCCATGTTAATCCCTAGACCTATCACGGTTATCCATGTTAATACCTAGACCTATCACGGTTATCCATGTTAATACCTAGACCTATCACAGTTATCCATGTTAATCTATAGACCTATCACGGTTATCCATGTTAATCTATAGACCTATCACGGTTATCCATGTTAATCTATAGACCTATCATGGTTATCCATGTTAATCTATAGACCTATCACAGTTATCCATGTTAATCTATAGACCTATCACGGTTATCCATGTTAATCCCTAGACCTATCACGGTTATCCATGTTAATCCCTAGACCTATCACGGTTATCCATGTTAATCCCTAGACCTATCACGGTTATCCATGTTAATACCGAGACCTATCACGGTTATCCATGTTAATCCCTAGACCTATCACGGTTATCCATGTTAACGCTAGACCTATCACGGTTATCCATGTAAGGGATTTCACCCCCGTAGTGGACAAAAATGAATGGCAAGTTATTGGCATTGACCGAACCATGCACACATTGGCCAATACCACCCAAAGCGGCGTTGATTCATGCAAAGTTTACTGCTATTGCCATATGGGTATTGCCAGTTGTAACACTTCAAAATCCAACAGGTGGCGATTGCACTCCACCATGGTTTTTCATATTGGTATTGGACTCCAAGTCAACATCCAAAAGCCAAATTTTGAAAAAACGAATTTTTTGAAAAAAACGTATCACCCCTTAAAAAGTGCTTTCTGGACCGTTTTTCGAAATTCTTTCGCTTTTTTTGACAATTACACATGTATAAGAACTGTATGAAAATACTTTTGTCCAATTTTATTAACATAATTTTTTTAATTTTTTACTTGCGCATATTGCATATGTTTTGTCCATTTGCAATATGATTTCATAGGAAGTCAGAAGTCAAAAGTCAAAAATTCTTAAATTTCATAAAAACTTCACACACCCCTAAAAAAGTGCTTTCTGGACCGTTTTTCGAAATTTTTTCGCATTTTGTGTCAGTTACACACGTATAAGAACTGTATCAACATACTTTAGTCATATTTTATTATCATAATTTTTTTTTTTTTTTTACTTGCGCATATTGCATGTGTTTTGTCCATCTGCAATATGATTTCATAGGAAGTCAGAAGTCAAAAGTCAAAAATTATTAAATTTCATAAAAAAACACCCCTAAAAAAGTGCTTTCTGGACCCCGAAATTTTTTTCGAATTTTGTGTCAGTTACAAAGTAAGAACTTATCAACATACTTTAGTCATATTTTATTATTATAATGTTTTTTTTTTTTTGCTTGTGCATAAGGCATATGTTTTGTGGGGGCCAAATGTCATAAGAAATTTGACATGCTCAAAAATCCTTCAGAAATGCAAAATTGACTGGCCTGATGAACTCGGGATGGCCGGGCAGTGATTGTTGTTCCTTTCAATCACTCGTGGTGTTGATTTCATCATGTCCATTTGTTTATGTTTTCTCACTTTTGCAAAGTCACTGTGCATTTGCCATATGGTTAACTGGGCATTCACCATCACCAATTTGTCATGCCATAAAAATCATGCAGGAATGCCAAATTGACTGGCCCGATGAACTCGGGATGGCTGGGCAGTGATTCTGGTACCTCTCCATCGCTCGTTTGGGTTGATTTCAGAATGTCGCATTTGGTGATGGTACCTCACTGTTAAAACATATTGCAAATGTTCCTTACTTTTCAAAGTCACTGAAAATTTTTGCAGGAATGCCAAATTGACTGGCCCGATGACCTCGGGATGGCTTGGCAGTGATTCTGGTACCTCTCCATCACTCGTTATGGTTGATTCCAGAATGTCCATTTGGTGATTTTTCTCACTCTTTCAAAGTCACTGTGCATTTGCCATATGGTTAACTGGGCAGTCACCATCACCAATTTGTCATGCTATAAAAATCATGCAGGAATGCCAATTGACTGGCCCGATGACCTCGGGATGGCTGGGCAGTGATACTGGTACCTCTTCATGGCTCGTTTGGGCTGATTTCAGAATGTCGCTTTTGGTGATGGTACCTCACCGCTTAAACATATTGCAAATGTTCCTTACTTTTGCAAAGTCACAAAAAATTCTTGCAGGAATGCCAAATTGACTGGCCCGATGACCTCGGGATGGCTGGGCAGTGATACTGGTACCTCTCCATCGCTCGTTTGGGCTGATTTCAGAATGTCCATTTGGTGATTTTTCTCACTCTTTCAAAGTCACTGTGCATTTGCCATATGGTTAACTGGGCAGTCACCATCACCAATTTGTCATGCTATAAAAATCATGCAGGAATGCCAAATTGACTGGCCCGATGACATAGGGATGTCTGGGCAGTGATACTGGTACCTCTCCATGGCTCGTTTGGGTTGATTTCAGAATGTCGCTTTTGGTGATGGTACCTCACTGTTAAAACATATTGCAAATGTTCCTTACTTTTGCAAAGTCACTGAAAATTTTTGCAGGAATGCCAAATTGACTGGCCCGATGACCTCGGGATGGCTGGGCAGTGATACTGGTACCTCTCCATGGCTCGTTTGGGTTGATTTCAGAATGTCGCTTTTGGTGATGGTACCTCACTGTTAAAACATATTGCAAATGTTCCTTACTTTTGCAAAGTCACAAAAAATTCTTGCAGGAATGCCAAATTGACTGGCCCGATGAACTCGGGATGGCTGGGCAGTGATACTGGTACCTCTCCATCGCTCGTTTGGGCTGATTTCAGAATGTCCATTTGGTGATTTTTCTCACTCTTTCAAAAGCATTTCATATGGTTAACTGGGCAGTCACCATCACCAATTTGTCATGCTATAAAAATCATGCAGGAATGCCAAATTGACTGGGATGGCTCAGGATGGCAGTGATTTTGTTCCTTTCAATCACTCGTTTGGGTTGATTTCATCATGTCCATTTGTTTATGGTTTCTCACTTTTGCAAAGTCACATATTTGCCATATGGTTAACTGGGCATTCACATCACCAATTTGTCATGCCATAAAAATCATGCAGGAATGCCAAATTGACTGGCCCGATGACCTCGGGATGGCTGGGCAGTGATTCTGGTACCTCTCCATCGCTCGTTTGGGTTGATTTCAGAATGTCGCTTTTGGTGATGGTACCTCACTGTTAAAACATATTGCAAATGTTCCTTACTTTTTCAAAGTCACTGAAAATTTTTGCAGGAATGCCAAATTGACTGGCCCGATGACCTCGGGATGGCTTGGCAGTGATTCTGGTACCTCTCCATCACTCGTTATGGTGATTCCAGAATGTCCATTTGGTGATTTTTCTCACTCTTTCAAAGTCACTGTGCATTTGCCATATGGTTAACTGGGCAGTCACCATCACCAATTTGTCATGCTATAAAAATCATGCAGGAATGCCAAATTGACTGGCCCGATGACCTCGGGATGGCTGGGCAGTGATACTGGTACCTCTTCATGGCTCGTTTGGGCTGATTTCAGAATGTCGCTTTTGGTGATGGTACCTCACCGCTTAAACATATTGCAAATGTTCCTTACTTTTGCAAAGTCACAAAAAATTCTTGCAGGAATGCCAAATTGACTGGCCCGATGACCTCGGGATGGCTGGGCAGTGATACTGGTACCTCTCCATCGCTCGTTTGGGCTGATTTCAGAATGTCCATTTGGTGATTTTTCTCACTCTTTCAAAGTCACTGTGCATTTGCCATATGGTTAACTGGGCAGTCACCATCACCAATTTGTCATGCTATAAAAATCATGCAGGAATGCCAAATTGACTGGCCCGATGACATAGGGATGTCTGGGCAGTGATACTGGTACCTCTCCATGGCTCGTTTGGGTTGATTTCAGAATGTCGCATTTGGTGATGGTACCTCACTGTTAAAACATATTGCAAATGTTCCTTACTTTTGCAAAGTCACTGAAAATTTTGCAGGAATGCCAAATTGACTGGCCCGATGACCTCGGGATGGCTGGGCAGTGATACTGGTACCTCTCCATGGCTCGTTTGGGTTGATTTCAGAATGTCGCTTTTGGTGATGGTACCTCACTGTTAAAACATATTGCAAATGTTCCTTACTTTTGCAAAGTCACAAAAAAATTTTGCAGGAATGCCAAATTGACTGGCCCGATGACCTCGGGATGGCTGGGCAGTGATACTGGTACCTCTCCATCGCTCGTTTGGGCTGATTTCAGAATGTCCATTTGGTGATTTTCTCACTCTTTCAAAGTCACTGTGCATTTGCCATATGGTTAACTGGGCAGTCACCATCACCAATTTGTCATGCTATAAAAATCATGCAGGAATGCCAAATTGACTGGCCCGATGACATAGGGATGTCTGGGCAGTGATACTGGTACCTCTCCATGGCTCGTTTGGGTTGATTTCAGAATGTCGCTTTTGGTGATGGTACCTCACTGTTAAAACATATTGCAAATGTTCCTTACTTTTGCAAAGTCACTGAAAATTTTTGCAGGAATGCCAAATTGACTGGCCCGATGACCTCGGGATGGCTGGGCAGTGATACTGGTACCTCTCCATGGCTCGTTTGGGTTGATTTCAGAATGTCGATTTGGTGATGGTACCTCACTGTTAAAACATATTGCAAATGTTCCTTACTTTTGCAAAGTCACTGAAAATTTTTGCAGGAATGCCAAATTGACTGGCCCGATGACCTCGGGATGGCTGGGCAGTGATACTGGTACCTCTCCATGGCTCTTTTGGGTTGATTTCAGAATGTCGCTTTTGGTGATGGTACCTCACCGCTTAAACATATTGCTAATGGACAAGAGTCACCTGCAAGTCACTGTCCATCAGTCAATTTGATATCATTCAAAGCTAACTATTGGAGGCACTGTCAGTCTCTACGCACCCCAATGATACGTCCCTCCATCCATGTTGTGTATCTGTGTGATTTAGTTTTCCTTTGAATTTTTATGGGAAAAATGACTGATTTACAGTTCATGGGGGTTGCCTAATCATATATATGAAGTTTTGGAAAGATCTGATATTTTTAACCCCTCCAAACAGCCCATGAGACACCAATTATGGCACTTCCGGTTGGCACAGGAAGCTGTAACTCAACATACATCCTCATTGGGCTATTCCATTAGAGAATCCTGAGTTTTAAGTCTTTACCATGAAAACTGACTGATTTACACAGGGTTCAATGCACTATGTCCATCAAATTGCAGGCAGTGTATGGGTATACACTTTTAGGGCGATTTGGACCACTTCCGGTTGGTCCAGGAAGCTTAGAATCGACACAGGTAGACCTTATAGTGGTCTGATGGACTGGTACCAAAGACAGGTTCATACAACATTCATAACCCATATAGACTCCAGGTTGTATTTAGTGGAGCAGCCAATATATTCCTATGGGGAGAGAAGTCAATGAACACTGTTTTTATGTAAACACCTTCTTTTGACTGTGAAGGGTTAATGTCACACGGTCAAGGATAGGCTTGGACAGATCAGGAGGACCTTAGGAACAGTCCTGTGGTTGAATTGTCTTTCTAAACCTAACGGTTCCGCCGCTGTCACCCAAAATCAAATGACGTACTGGTGAAGGCTTCATATTGGGCCTATTTTTCTCATGGTCGCGCGCTCAGACCGAGCGAGCTACGGTCAAGCGGGGCACCTCGTTGGACTCGGCACAGTCTGGACACTATGGTCATGCCATTGTTTGTGTTGATTTCAGAATGTCCATTTGGTCATGTTTTCTCACTTTTGCAAAGTCACTGTGCATTTGCCATATGGTTAACTGGGCAGTCACCATCACCAATTTGTCATGCCATAAAAATCATGCAGGAATGCCAAATTGACTGGCCCGATGACCTCAGGATGGCTGGGCAGTGATTTTGGTACCTCTCCATCGCTCGTTTGGGTTGATTTCAGAATGTCGCTTTTGGTGATGGTACCTCACTGTTAAAACATATTGCAAATGTTCCTTACTTTTGCAAAGTCACTGAAAATTTTTGCAGGAATGCCAAATTGACTGGCCCGATGACCTCGGGATGGCTGGGCAGTGATACTGGTACCTCTCCATGGCTCGTTTGGGTTGATTTCAGAATGTCGCTTTTGGTGATGGTACCTCACTGTTAAAACATATTGCAAATGTTCCTTACTTTTGCAAAGTCACTGAAAATTTTTGCAGGAATGCCAAATTGACTGGCCCGATGACCTCGGGATGGCTGGGCAGTGATACTGGTACCTCTCCATGGCTCGTTTGGGTTGATTTCAGAATGTCGCTTTTGGTGATGGTACCTCACTGTTAAAACATATTGCAAATGTTCCTTACTTTTTCAAAGTCACTGAAAATTTTTGCAGGAATGCCAAATTGACTGGCCCGATGACCTCGGGATGGCTGGGCAGTGATACTGGTACCTCTCCATGGCTCGTTTGGGTTGATTTCAGAATGTCGCTTTTGGTGATGGTACCTCACTGTTAAAACATATTGCAAATGTTCCTTACTTTTTCAAAGTCACTGAAAATTTTTGCAGGAATGCCAAATTGACTGGCCCGATGACCTCGGGATGGCTGGGCAGTGATACTGGTACCTCTCCATGGCTCGTTTGGGTTGATTTCAGAATGTCGCTTTTGGTGATGGTACCTCACTGTTAAAACATATTGCAAATGTTCCTTACTTTTGCAAAGTCACTGAAAATTTTGCAGGAATGCCAAATTGACTGGCCCGATGAACTCGGGACAGTGATTTGGTACCTCTCCATCACTCGTTAGGGTCGATTCCAGAATGTCCATTTGGTGATTTTTCTCACTCTTTCAAAGTCACTGTGCATTTGCCATATGGTTAACTGGGCAGTCACCAACCAATTTGTCATGCCATAAAAATCATGCAGGAATGCCAAATTGACTGGCCCGATGACATAGGGATGTCTGGGCAGTGATACTGGTACCTCTCCATGGCTCGTTTGGGTTGATTTCAGAATGTCGCTTTTGGTGATGGTACCTCACTGTTAAAACATATTGCAAATGTTCCTTACTTTTGCAAAGTCACTGAAAATTTTTGCAGGAATGCCAAATTGACTGGCCCGATGAACTCGGGATGGCTGGGCAGTGATTCTGGTACCTCTCCATGGCTCGTTTGGGTTGATTTCAGAATGTCCATTTGGTGATTTTTCTCACTCTTTCAAAGTCACTGTGCATTTGCCATATGGTTAACTGGGCAGTCACCATCACCAATTTGTCATGCTATAAAAATCATGCAGGAATGCCAAATTGACTGGCCCGATGACCTCGGGATGTCTGGGCAGTGATACTGGTACCTCTCCATCGCTCGTTTGGGTTGATTTCAGAATGTCGCTTTTGGTGATGGTACCTCACCGCTTAAACATATTGCTAATGGACAAGAGTCACCTGCAAGTCACTGTCCATCAGTCAATTTGATATCATTCAAAGCTAACTATTGGAGGCACTGTCAGTCTCTACGCACCCCAATGATACGTCCCTCCATCCATGTTGTGTATCTGTGTGATTTAGTTTTCCTTTGAATTTTTATGGGAAAAATGACTGATTTACAGTTCATGGGGGTTGCCTAATCATATATATGAAGTTTTGGAAAGATCTGATATTTTTAACCCTCCAAACAGCCCATGAGACACCAATTATGGCACTTCCGGTTGGCACAGGAAGCTGTAACTCAACATACATCCTCATTGGGCTATTCCATTAGAGAATCCTGAGTTTTAAGTCTTTACCATGAAAACTGACTGATTTACACAGGGTTCAATGCACTATGTCCATCAAATTGCAGGCAGTGTATGGGTACACACTTTTAGGGCGATTTGGACCACTTCCGGTTGGTCCAGGAAGCTTAGAATCGACACAGGTAGACCTTATAGTGGTCTGATGGACTGGTACCAAAGACAGGTTCATACAACATTCATAACCCATATAGACTCCAGGTTGTATTTAGTGGAGCAGCCAATATATTCCTATGGGGAGAGAAGTCAATGAACACTGTTTTTATGTAAACACCTTCTTTTGACTGTGAAGGGTTAATGTCACACGGTCAAGGATAGGCTTTGACAGATCAGGAGGACCTTAGGAACAGTCCTGTGGTTGAATTGTCTTTCTAAACCTAACGGTTCCGCCGCTGTCACCCAAAATCAAATGACGTACTGGTGAAGGCTTCATATTGGGCCTATTTTTCTCATGGTCGCCGCGCTCAGACCGAGCGAGCTACGGTCAAGCGGGCACCTCGTTGGACTCGGCACAGTCTGGACACTATGGTCATGCCATTGTTTGTGTTGATTTCAGAATGTCCATTTGGTCATGTTTTCTCACTTTTGCAAAGTCACTGTGCATTTGCCATATGGTTAACTGGGCAGTCACCATCACCAATTTGTCATGCCATAAAAATCATGCAGGAATGCCAAATTGACTGGCCCGATGACATAGGGATGTCTGGGCAGTGATACTGGTACCTCTCCATGGCTCGTTTGGGTTGATTTCAGAATGTCGCTTTTGGTGATGGTACCTCACTGTTAAAACATATTGCAAATGTTCCTTACTTTTGCAAAGTCACTGAAAATTTTTGCAGGAATGCCAAATTGACTGGCCCGATGACCTCGGGATGGCTGGGCAGTGATACTGGTACCTCTCCATGGCTCGTTTGGGTTGATTTCAGAATGTCGCTTTTGGTGATGGTACCTCACTGTTAAAACATATTGCAAATGTTCCTTACTTTTGCAAAGTCACTGAAAATTTTTGCAGGAATGCCAAATTGACTGGCCCGATGACCTCGGGATGGCTTGGCAGTGATTCTGGTACCTCTCCATCACTCGTTTGGGTTGATTTCAGAATGTCCATTTGGTCATGTTTTCTCACTTTTGCAAAGTCACTGTGCATTTGCCATATGGTTAACTGGGCAGTCACCATCACCAATTTGTCATGCCATAAAAATCATGCAGGAATGCCAAATTGACTGGCCCGATGACCTCAGGATGGCTGGGCAGTGATTTTGGTACCTCTCCACGCTCGTTTGGGTTGATTTCAGAATGTCGCTTTTGGTGATGGTACCTCACTGTTAAAACATATTGCAAATGTTCCTTACTTTTGCAAAGTCACTGAAAATTTTTGCAGGAATGCCAAATTGACTGGCCCGATGACCTCGGGATGGCTGGGCAGTGATACTGGTACCTCTCCATGGCTCGTTTGGGTTGATTTCAGAATGTCGCTTTTGGTGATGGTACCTCACTGTTAAAACATATTGCAAATGTTCCTTACTTTTGCAAAGTCACTGAAAATTTTGCAGGAATGCCAAATTGACTGGCCCGATGAACTCGGGATGGCTTGGCAGTGATTCTGGTACCTCTCCATCACTCGTTAGGGTTGATTCCAGAATGTCCATTTGGTCATTTTTCTCACTCTTTCAAAGTCACTGTGCATTTGCCATATGGTTAACTGGGCAGTCACCATCACCAATTTGTCATGCCATAAAAATCATGCAGGAATGCCAAATTGACTGGCCCGATGACATAGGGATGTCTGGGCAGTGATACTGGTACCTCTCCATGGCTCGTTTGGGTTGATTTCAGAATGTCGCTTTTGGTGATGGTACCTCACCACTTAAACATATTGCTAATGGACAAGAGTCACCTGCAAGTCACCGTCCATCAGTCAATTTGATATCATTCTGACACCAAACTGATACAAACTGACACCAAACCCACTTTTCCCAACTCATTTAGGAGCCAAGTATAACATACTTCAGAGCTGGCCCAAAATTCACAAGGCCTTCGGTACAAAACATTAAAAAACCATAAAACACATAGTTACTTTCTAGCTGCGGGGCCAGTTCGGACATTATGTGTAGTCCTATGTGAGGCGACCCCGAATCCCAGGAGTTTCGGCCCGATAGGTCATTTGGTGTCCGAGTAAAAGCCTAATTGGTGCTGAAAATCCACTTTTTTCAATGCCTTGCTACGGGGTCCTTGAATGAGCTATCGGACCGAGATGTTGGGTTCTGTCTCTATGGGCCGAGACGGTCACAATGCACCTAGTCTTGTGTCTCTGGGACATTTCTAAATGTCGCCATTTTCGTAATGGTCAAAATGAATTGAAGTCATTGCAAATGTTCGACGCTGTTTCTCGGTCCGAGAACCTCCTAGAGCGCCGTAACTCACCACGCACTATCTACCTGAGGTCTAGAACAGGATTCTAAAGTTTCGAACTCTAGGTCTGACGGTTCTTTTTTAGCTCGAACAAAGCTAACTATTGGAGGCACTGTCAGTCTCTACACACCCCAATACGTCCCTCCATCCAAGTTGTGTATCTGTGTGATTTATTTTTCCTTTGAATTTTTATGGGAAAAATGACTGATTTACAGTTCATGGGGGTTGTCTAATCACACATATGAAGTTTTGGACAGATCTGATTTTTTTAACCCTTCCAAACAGCCCCTGAGACACCAATTATGGCACTTCCGGTTGGCACAGGAAGCTATAAATACACACATGTCTTGACTGACATAGAAACCTAGGGAATCCTGAGTTTTAAGTCTTTAAGTTGAGAATTGACTGATCTACACAGGGTTGAATAATGCAGAGGCCTCGGCACCTTTCGAGGTGATGTACATCCAAATACCTTTTGGGTCAATTTAACCACTTCCGGTTGCTCCAGGAAGCTTAGAATCGACACAGGTAGACCTCATAGTGGTCTGATGGAATGTCATAGAAGACAGGTTCATACAGCATTCATAACCCATAAAGACCCCAGGTTGTATTTAGGGGAGCAGGCAATGTATTCCTATGGGGAGAGAAGTCAATGCACACTGTTTTTGTAAACACCTTCTTTTAACTGTGAAAGGTTAATGCCACACAGTCAAGGTTAGGCTTGCACAGATCAGGAGGACCTTAGGAACAGTCCTGTGTTTGAATTGTCCTTCTAAACCTAACGGTTCCGCCGCTGTCACCCAAAATCAAATAACATTGTGGTGCAGGCTTCATTGTGGGCCTATTTTTCTCATGGTCGCTGCGCTCAGACCGAGCGAGCTACGGTCAAGCGGGGCACCTCGTTGGACTCGGCACGGCCTTGGGATTATGTTTATGCCATTGCCTGCTCTCTGTGTCTTTAAACACCACGCTTTGTCACTCCATCCTTGCTGTGTGTGTGTGTGAGAGCTTTTCTTTGACATCTGTTGGGAAAAATGACTGATTTACAGTTCATGGGGGTTGTCTAATCACACATATGAAGTTTTGGACAGATCTGATTTTTTTAACCCTTCCAAACAGCCCCTGAGTCACCAATTATGGCACTTCCGGTTGGCACAGGAAGCTATAAATACACACATGTCTTGACTGACATAGAAACCTAGGGAATCCTGAGTTTTAAGTCTTTAAGTTGAGAATTGACTGATCTACACAGGGTTGAAAAATGCAGAGGCCTCGGCACCTTTCGAGGTGATGTACATCCAAATACCTTTTGGGTCAATCTAACCACTTCCGGTTGCTCCAGGAAGCTTAGAATCGACACAGGTAGACCTCATAGTGGTCTGATGGAATGTCATAGAAGACAGGTTCATACAGCATTCATAACCCATAAAGACCCCAGGTTGTATTTAGGGGAGCAGGCAATGTATTCCTATGGGGAGAGAAGTCAATGCACACTGTTTTTTTGTAAACACCTTCTTTTAACTGTGAAAGGTTAATGCCACACAGTCAAGGTTAGGCTTGCACAGATCGGGAGGACCTTAGGAACAGTCCTGTGTTTGAATTGTCCTTCTAAACCTAACGGTTCCGCCGCTGTCACCCAAAATCCAATGACATTGTGGTGCAGGCATCATTGTGGGCCTATTTTTCTCATGGTCGCTGCGCTCAGACCGAGCGAGCTACGGTCAAGAGGGGCACCTCGTTGGACTCGGCACGGCCTTGGGATTATGTTTATGCCATTGCCTGCTCTCTGTGTCTTTAAACACCACGCTTTGTCACTCCATCCTTGCTGTGTGTGTGTGTGAGAGCTTTTCTTTGACATCTGTTGGGAAAAATGACTGATTTACAGTTCATGGGGGTTGTCTAATCACACATATGAAGTTTTGGACAGATCTGATTTTTTAACCCTTCCAAACAGCCCCTGAGTCACCAATTATGGCACTTCCGGTTGGCACAGGAAGCTGTAACTCAACATACATCCTCATTGGGCTATTCCATTAGAGAATCCTGAGTTTTAAGTCTTTACCATGAAAACTGACTGATTTACACAGGGTTCAATGCAATATGTCCATCAAATTGCAGGCAGTGTATGGGTATACACTTTTAGGGCGATTTGAACCACTTCCGGTTGGTCCAGGAAGCTTAGAATCGACACAGGTAGACCTTATAGTGGTCTGATGGACTGGTACCAAAGACAGGTTCATACAACATTCATAACCCATATAGACTCCAGGTTGTATTTAGTGGAGCAGCCAATATATTCCTATGGGGAGAGAAGTCAATGAACACTGTTTTTATGTAAACACCTTCTTTTGACTGTGAAGGGTTAATGTCACACGGTCAAGGATAGGCTTGGACAGATCAGGAGGACCTTAGGAACAGTCCTGTGGTTGAATTGTCTTTCTAAACCTAACGGTTCCGCCGCTGTCACCCAAAATCAAATGACGTACTGGTGAAGGCTTAATATTGGGCCTATTTTTCTCATGGTCGCCGCGCTCAGACCGAGCGAGCTACGGTCAGCGGGGCACCTCGTTGGACTCGGCACAGTCTGGACACTATGGTCATGCCATTGTTTGTGTTGATTTCAGAATGTCCATTTGGTCATGTTTTCTCACTTTTGCAAAGTCACTGTGCATTTGCCATATGGTTAACTGGGCAGTCACCATCACCAATTTGTCATGCCATAAAAATCATGCAGGAATGCCAAATTGACTGGCCCGATGACCTCAGGATGGCTGGGCAGTGATTTTGGTACCTCTCCATGGCTCGTTTGGGTTGATTTCAGAATGTCGCTTTTGGTGATGGTACCTCACTGTTAAAACATATTGCAAATGTTACTTACTTTTGCAAAGTCACTGAAAATTTTTGCAGGAATGCCAAATTGACTGGCCCGATGAACTCGGGATGGCTTGGCAGTGATACTGGTACCTCTCCATGGCTCGTTTGGGTTGATTTCAGAATGTCGCTTTTGGTGATGGTACCTCACTCTTTAAACATATTGCAAATGTTCCTTACTTTTGCAAAGTCACTGAAAATTCTTGCAGGAATGCCAAATTGACTGGCCCGATGACCTCGGGATGGCTGGCTGGGTACCTCTCCATGGCTCGTTTGGGTTGTGATACTTTTTTGGTGATGGTACCTCACTGTTAAACATCCAAATGTTCCTTACTTTTGCAAAGTCACTGTTTGAATGCCAAATTGACTGATTTCAGAATGTCCATTTCAGGTCCATTTGGTGATTTTTCTCACTCTTTCAAAGTCACTGTGCATTTGCCATATGGTTAACTGGGCAGTCACCATCACCAATTTGTCATGCCATAAAAATCATGCAGGAATGCCAAATTGACTGGCCCGATGACATAGGGATGTCTGGGCAGTGATACTGGTACCTCTCCATGGCTCGTTTGGGTTGATTTCAGAATGTCGCTTTTGGTGATGGTACCTCACTGTTAAAACATATTGCAAATGTTCCTTACTTTTGCAAAGTCACTGAAAATTTTGCAGGAATGCCAAATTGACTGGCCCGATGACCTCGGGATGGCTGGGCAGTGATACTGGTACCTCTCCATGGCTCGTTTGGGTTGATTTCAGAATGTCGCTTTTGGTGATGGTACCTCACTGTTAAAACATATTGCAAATGTTCCTTACTTTTGCAAAGTCACTGAAAATTTTGCAGGAATGCCAAATTGACTGGCCCGATGAACTCGGGATGGCTGGGCAGTGATTCTGGTACCTCTCCATCACTCGTTAGGGTTGATTTCAGAATGTCCATTTGGTCATGTTTTCTCACTTTTGCAAAGTCACTGTGCATTTGCCATATGGTTAACTGGGCAGTCACCATCACCAATTTGTCATGCCATAAAAATCATGCAGGAATGCCAAATTGACTGGCCCGATGACATAGGGATGTCTGGGCAGTGATACTGGTACCTCTCCATCGCTCGTTTGGGTTGATTTCATATTGCAAATGGGTCACTGATTTCAAAATGTCGCTTTTGGTGATGGTACCTCACCTTTTGGTGATGGCTTAAACATATTGCTAATGGACAAGAGTCACCTGCAAGTCACCGTCCATCAGTCAATTTGATATCATTCTGACACCAAACTGATACAAACTGACACCAAACCCACTTTTCCCAACTCATTTAGGAGCCAAGTATAACATACTTCAGAGCTGGCCCAAAATTCACAAGGCCTTCGGTACAAAACATTAAAAAACCATAAAACACATAGTTACTTTCTAGCTGCGGGGCCAGTTCGGACATTATGTGTAGTCCTATGTGAGGCGAACCCGAATCCCGAGTTTCGGCCCGATAGGTCATTTGGTGTCCGAGTAAAAGCCTAATTGGTGCTGAAAATCCACTTTTTTCAATGCCTTGCTACGGGGTCCTTGAATGAGCTATCGGACCGAGATGTTGGGTTCTGTCTCTATGGGCCGAGACGGTCACAATGCACCTAGTCTTGTGTCTCTGGGACATTTCTAAATGTCGCCATTTTCGTAATGGTCAAAATGAATTGAAGTCATTGCAAATGTTCGACGCTGTTTCTCGGTCCGAGAACCTCCTAGAGCGCCGTAACTCACCACGCACTATCTACCTGAGGTCTAGAACAGGATTCTAAAGTTTCGGAACTCTAGGTCTGACGGTTCTTTTTAGCTCGAACAAAGCTAACTATTGGAGGCACTGTCAGTCTCTACACACCCCAATACGTCCCTCCATCCAAGTTGTGTATCTGTGTGATTTATTTTTCCTTTGAATTTTTATGGGAAAAATGACTGATTTACAGTTCATGGGGGTTGTCTAATCACACATATGAAGTTTTGGACAGATCTGATTTTTTAACCCTTCCAAACAGCCCCTGAGACACCAATTATGGCACTTCCGGTTGGCACAGGAAGCTATAAATACACACATGTCTTGACTGACATAGAAACCTAGGGAATCCTGAGTTTTAAGTCTTTAAGTTGAGAATTGACTGATCTACACAGGGTTGAAAAATGCAGAGGCCTCGGCACCTTTCGAGGTGATGTACATCCAAATACCTTTTGGGTCAATCTAACCACTTCCGGTTGCTCCAGGAAGCTTAGAATCGACACAGGTAGACCTCATAGTGGTCTGATGGAATGTCATAGAAGACAGGTTCATACAGCATTCATAACCCATAAAGACCCCAGGTTGTATTTAGGGAGCAGGCAATGTATTCCTATGGGGAGAGAAGTCAATGCACACTGTTTTTTGTAAACACCTTCTTTTAACTGTGAAAGGTTAATGCCACACAGTCAAGGTTAGGCTTGCACAGATCGGGAGGACCTTAGGAACAGTCCTGTGTTTGAATTGTCCTTCTAAACCTAACGGTTCCGCCGCTGTCACCCAAAATCCAATGACATTGTGGTGCAGGCATCATTGTGGGCCTATTTTTCTCATGGTCGCTGCGCTCAGACCGAGCGAGCTACGGTCAAGAGGGGCACCTCG
Organism: Oncorhynchus masou masou; assembly: GCF_036934945.1. Taxonomy (NCBI): domain Eukaryota; kingdom Metazoa; phylum Chordata; class Actinopteri; order Salmoniformes; family Salmonidae; genus Oncorhynchus; species Oncorhynchus masou. The sequence continues at coordinate 30,284 of NW_027010002.1, forward strand.
TTGGACTCGGCACGGCCTTGGGATTATGTTTATGCCATTGCCTGCTCTCTGTGTCTTTAAACACCACGCTTTGTCACTCCATCCTTGCTGTGTGTGTGTGTGAGAGCTTTTCTTTGACATCTGTTGGGAAAAATGACTGATTTACAGTTCATGGGGGTTGTCTAATCACACATATGAAGTTTTGGACAGATCTGATTTTTTTAACCCTTCCAAACAGCCCCTGAGTCACCAATTATGGCACTTCCGGTTGGCACAGGAAGCTATAAATACACACATGTCTTGACTGACATAGAAACCTAGGGAATCCTGAGTTTTAAGTCTTTAAGTTGAGAATTGACTGATCTACACAGGGTTGAATAATGCAGAGGCCTCGGCACCTTTCGAGGTGATGTACATCCAAATACCTTTTGGGTCAATCTAACCACTTCCGGTTGCTCCAGGAAGCTTAGAATCGACACAGGTAGACCTCATAGTGGTCTGATGGAATGTCATAGAAGACAGGTTCATACAGCATTCATAACCCATAAAGACCCCAGGTTGTATTTAGGGGAGCAGGCAATGTATTCCTATGGGGAGAGAAGTCAATGCACACTGTTTTTTTGTAAACACCTTCTTTTAACTGTGAAAGGTTAATGCCACACAGTCAAGGTTAGGCTTGCACAGATCGGGAGGACCTTAGGAACAGTCCTGTGTTTGAATTGTCCTTCTAAACCTAACGGTTCCGCCGCTGTCACCCAAAATCAAATGACATTGTGGTGCAGGCTTCATTGTGGGCCTATTTTTCTCATGGTCGCTGCGCTCAGACCGAGTGAGCTACGGTCAAGCGGGGCACCTCGTTGGACTCGGCCCTGCCTTGGGATTATGTTTATGCCATTGCCTGCTCTCTGTGTCTTTAAACACCACGCTTTGTCACTCCATCCTTGCTGTGTGTGTGTGTGTGAGAGCTTTTCTTTGACATCTGTTGGGAAAAATGACTGATTTACAGTTCATGGGGTTGTCTAATCACACATATGAAGTTTTGGACAGATCTGATTTTTTTAACCCTTCCAAACAGCCCCTGAGACACCAATTATGGCACTTCCGGTTGGCACAGGAAGCTATAAATAAACTCATATCCTCATTGGGGTATGCCTTTACAGAATCCTGAGTTTTAAGTCTTTACGTTAAGAACTGAGTTATTTACGGAGGGTTTAGTGAGTGTGTGTTATTTCAGAAAATCATAGAAAATCACAGAAATGTCGCAGAGCTCCGCAGCACATTTTAAAAATACTCGTATGAACACCCTGCAACTGGATCTGTAACCGTTGAAAAAAAAAAAAAAAAAAACACCTATATCTGAACATCACGATCTGGTCAACGTACGATTTCTCGTAAATGACGATAGATAAATGGCCGATTTTTTTTTATTGACACCGGAGGCTCCTTGACTTTGACGTGAAGTGAAAAAATCTTTTCTCTATTTTCATTTTGGACCTTTAATCCCAGAAATATGGCCATAACTCAAAAACCGTTGAGGCCTAGACGCCATCTTGTTCGGGGCCATCTTCCCATAATGCCAAACCTACGCCCACCAAGTTTCGGCTTCGAAATATTTTCGGTTTCCGAGATATGGCACGTCGTGATTCGTGATGTTTTGTCCAATAGCAATATGATTGCTTATGCCCTCTTGTGGGATATTTCGGCATTGCGCAAAAATGGGCTAAAATTTGTTTATTTTATTAAACGAAAACCGAATGTCCGACAAAGTTCATTTGATGACTTCCCGGTAGGTCTGGCCCTACCGCTCGGCCCGACGCCGTCCCCGAATTTCTAAAATGTTTTCGGACGTCTAGTAAGGGACCGTACAGTTCCAATAGGGACTTTCTCACTAACTATACGGTGATTGTCGAAATGTTCCCTTAAGGTTCACGGTTATCCATGTTAATCCCTAGACCTATCACGGTTATCCATGTTAATCCCTAGACCTATCACTGTTATCCATGTTAATACCTAGACCTATCACGGTTATCCATGTTAATCCCTAGACCTATCACGGTTATCCATGTTAATCGCTAGACCTATCACGATTTATCCATGTTAATACCTAGACCTATCACGGTTATCCATGTTAATCCCTAGACCTATCACGGTTATCCATGTTAATCCCTAGACCTATCACGGTTATCCATGTTAATCCCTAGACCTATCACGGTTATCCATGTTAATCCCTAGACCTATCACGGTTATCCATGTTAATCCCTAGACCTATCACGGTTATCCATGTTAATCCCTAGACCTATCACGGTTATCCATGTTAATCTATAGACCTATCACAGTTATCCATGTTAATCTACAGACCTATCACAGTTATCCATGTTAATCTATAGACCTATCACGGTTATCCATGTTAATACCTAGACCTATCACGGTTATCCATGTTAATCTATAGACCTATCACGGTTTTCCATGTTAATTCCTAGACCTACGGTTATCCATGTTAATCTAGAACTATCACGGTTATCCATGTTAATCCTAGACCTATCACGGTTATCCATGTTAATACCTAGACCTATCACGGTTATCCATGTTAATCGCTAGACCTATCACAGTTATCCATGTTAATCTATAGACCTATCACGGTTATCCATGTTAATCCCTAGACCTATCACGGTTATCCATGTTAATCCCTAGACCTATCACGGTTATCCATGTTAATCCCTAGACCTATACGGTTATCCATGTTAATCTATAGACCTATCACAGTTATCCATGTTAATCTACAGACCTATCACAGTTATCCATGTTAATCTATAGACCTATCACAGTTATCCATGTTAATCCCCTAGACCTATCACGGTTATCCATGTTAATACCTAGACCTATCACGGTTATCCATGTTAATCCCTAGACCTATCATGGTTATCCATGTTAATCTATAGACCCTATCACGGTTTATCCATGTTAATCTATAGACCTATCACGGTTATCCATGTTAATACCTAGACCTATCACGGTTATCCATGTTAATACCTAGACCTATCACGGTTATCCATGTTTAATCCCTAGACCTATCACGGTTATCCATGTTAATACCTAGACCTATCACGGTTATCATGCTAATACCTAGACCTGTCACAGTTATCCATGTTAATCTATAGACCTATCACAGTTATCCATGTTAATCTAGACCTATCACAGTTATCCATGTTAATCCCTAGACCTATCACGGTTATCCATGTTAATCCTAGACCTATCACGGTTATCCATGTTAATACCTAGACCTATCACAGTTATCCATGTTAATCCCTAGACCTATCACGGTTATCCATTTAATCTATAGACCTATCACGGTTTTCCATGTTAATTCCTAGACCTATCACGGTTATCCATGTTAATCCCTAGAACTATCACGGTTATCCATGTTAATCACTAGACCTATCACGGTTATCCATGTTAATCCCTAGACCTATCACGGTTATCCATGTTAATCCCTAAGACCTATCACCCGGTTATCCATGTTAATCCCTAGACCCTATCACGGTTATCCATGTTAATACCTAGACCTATCACGGTTATCCATGTTAATCCCTAGACCTATCACGGTTATCCATGTTAATACCTAGACCTATCACGGTTATCCATGTTAATCCCTAGACCTATCACGGTTATCCATGTTAATCCCTAGACCTATCACGGTTATCCATGTTAATACCTAGACCTATCACGGTTATCCATGTTAATACCTAGACCTATCACGGTTATCCATGTTAATCTATAGACCTATCACGGTTATCCATGTTAATCCCTAGACCTATCACGGTTATCCATGTTAATACCTAGACCTATCACGGTTATCCATGTTAATCTATAGACCTATCACGGTTATCCATGTTAATACCTAGACCTATCACGGTTATCCATGTTAATCCCTAGACCTATCACGGTTATCCATGTTAATCCCTAGACCTATCACAGTTATCCATGTTAATCTATAGACCTATCACAGTTATCCATGTTAATACCTAGACCTATCACGGTTATCCATGTTAATACCTAGACCTATCACGGTTATCCATGTTAATCTATAGACCTATCACAGTTATCCATGTTAATCTATAGACCTATCACAGTTATCCATGTTAATACCTAGACCTATCACGGTTATCCATGTTAATCCCTAGACCTATCACGGTTATCCATGTTAATCTATAGACCATCACAGTTATCCATGTTAATCTATAGACCTATCACGGTTATCCATGTTAATCTATAGACCTATCACGGTCTTCCATGTTAATTCCTAGACCTATCACGGTTATCCATGTTAATCCCTAGAACTATCACGGTTATCCATGTTAATCCCTAGACCTATCATGATTTATCCATGTTAATACCTAGACCTATCACGGTTATCCATGTTAATCTATAGACCTATCACGGTTTTCCATGTTAATTCCTAGACCTACCACGGTTATCCATGTTAATCCCTAGAACTATCAATGTTATCCATGTTAATCCTTAGACCTATCACGTGTTATCCATGTTAATACCCTAGACCTATCACGGTTATCCATGTTAATCGCTAGACCTATCACGGTTATCCATGTTAATCCCTAGACCTATCATGGTTATCCATGTTAATCTATAGACCTATCACAGTTATCCATGTTAATCTATAGACCCACGGTTATCCATGTTAATCCCTAGACCTATCACGGTTATCCATGTTAATCCCTAGACCTATCACGGTTATCCATGTTAATCCCTAGACCTATCACGGTTATATGACCTATCACAGTTATCCATGTTAATCTATAGACCTATCACGGTTATCCATGTTAATCTATAGACCTATCACGGTTATTCATGTTAATCCCTAGACCTATCACGGTTATCCATGTTAATCCCTAGACCTATCACGGTTATCCATGTTAATCGCTAGACCTATCACAGTTATCCATGTTAATCTATAGACCTATCACGGTTATCCATGTTAATCCCTAGACCTATCACGGTTATCCATGTTAATCTATAGACCTATCACAGTTATCCATGTTAATCTACAGACCTATCACAGTTATCCATGTTAATCTATAGACCTATCACAGTTATCCATGTTAATCCCTAGACCTATCACGGTTATCCATGTGTTAATACCTAGACCTATCACGGTTATCCATGTTAATCACTAGACCTATCACAGTTATCCATGTTAATACCTAGACCTATCACAGTTATCCATGTTAATCCCTAGACCTATCACGGTTATCCATTTTAATCTATAGACCTATCACGGTTTCCCATGTTAATTCCTAGACCTATCACGGTTATCCATGTTAATCCCTAGAACTATCACGGTTATCCATGTTAATCACTAGACCTATCACGGTTATCCATGTTAATCCCTAGACCTATCACGGTTATCCATGTTAATCTATAGACCTATCACAGTTATCCATGTTAATCTATAGACCTATCACGGTTATCCATGTTAATACCTAGACCTATCACGGTTATCCATGTTAATCCCTAGACCTATCACGGTTATCCATGTTAATCCCTAGACCTATCACGGTTATCCATGTTAATCCCTAGACCTATCACGGTTATCCACTGCTGTAATACCTAGACCTATCACGGTTATCATCATGTTAAATCCCTAGACCTCATCACGGTTTATCCATGTTAATACCTAGACCTATCACGGTTATCCATGTTAATACCTAGACCTATCACAGTTATCCATGTTAATCTATAGACCTATCACGGTTATCCATGTTAATCTATAGACCTATCACGGTTATCCATGTTAATCTATAGACCTATCATGGTTATCCATGTTAATCTATAGACCTATCACAGTTATCCATGTTAATCTATAGACCTATCACGGTTATCCATGTTAATCCCTAGACCCATCACGGTTATCCATGTTAATCCCTAGACCTATCACGGTTATCCATGTTAATCCCTAGACCTATCACGGTTATCCATGTTAATACCGGTGACCTCATCAACGTGTTATCCATGTTAATCCCCTAGACCTATCACGGTTATCCATGTTAATCGCTAGACCTATCACGGTTATCCATGTTAATACCTAGACCTATCACGGTTATCCATGTTAATCCCTAGACCTATCACGGTTATCCATGTTAATCCCTAGACCTATCAGTTATCCATGTTAATCCCTAGACCTATCACGGTTATCCATGTTAATCCCTAGACCTATCACGGTTATCCATGTTAATCTAGACCTATCACGGTTATCCATGTTAATACCTAGACCTATACGGTTATGTTAATTAACCTATCACGTTATCATGTTAGCTAGACCTATCACGGTTATCCATGTTAAT
>NW_027010003.1:0-36618 GCF_036934945.1 Oncorhynchus masou masou
CTTGGTGTGGTGACATGTTTCTTGGTGTGGTGACATGTTCCCTGTGTGGTGACATGTCTCTTGGTGTGGTGACATGTCTCTGGTGTGTGGACATGTCTCTTGGTGTGTGAGACAGGAGCCATGTAACAGTGTGAGGACAGGAGCCATGTGTAACAGTGTGTGAGGACAGGAGCCATGTGTAACAGTGTGTGAGGACAGGGAGCGCTGTGGGAATAGTGGGTGACAGAGCCATGTAACAGTGTGTGAGGACAGGAGCCATGTGTAACAGTGTTAGGACAGGAGCCATGTGTAACAGTGTGAGGACAGGAGCCATGTGTAACAGTGTGTGAGGACAGGAGCCATGTGTAACAGTGTGTTAGGACAGGAGCCATGTGTAACAGTGTGTTAGGACAGGAGCCATGTGTAACAGTATTTGAGGGACAGGAGCCATGTGTAACAGTGTTTGAGGACAGGTTGTGTAACAGTGTGAGGACAGGAGCCATGTAACAGTGTTTGAGGACAGGAGCCATGTGTAACAGTGTGAGGACAGGAGCCATGTGTAACAGTGTGTGAGGACAGGAGCCATGTGTAACAGTGTGTTTGAGGACAGGAGCCATGTGTAACAGTGTTTGGACAGGAGCCATGTGTAACAGTGTTTGAGGACAGGAGCCATGTGTAACAGTGTGTGAGGACAGGAGCCATGTGTAACAGTGTGTGAGGACAGGAGCCATGTGTAACAGTGTGTGAGGACAGGAGCCATGTGTAACAGTGTGAGGACCGGACAGAGTAATAAGGCAAAGTCTTCTCATGTTTTGTTGATTTAAAAAAAGCATTAGACTCCAATTTGACATGAGGGTCTGCTATACAAATTAACGGAAAGTGGTGTTGGAGGAAAAACATACAACATTATAAGATCCATGTACACAAACAACAAGTGTGTGGTTAAAATTGGCAAAAAACACACATTTCTTCCCTCAAGGCCGTGGGGTGAGACAGGGATGCAGCTTAAGCCCCACCCTCTTCAACATATATATCAGTGAATTGGCGAGAGCACTAGAACAGTCTGCAGCACCTGGCCTTACCCTACTAGAATCTGAAGTCAAATGTCTACTGTTTGCTGATGAGCAGGTGCTTCTGTCCCCAACCAAGGAGGGCCTACAGTAGCACCTAGATCTTCTGTACAGATTCTGCCAGACCAGGGACCAGACTGCAAATCTCAGTAAGTCAAAACTAATGGTGTTCCAAAAAAGGTCCAGTCGCCAGGACCACAAATACAAATTCCATCTAGAGATCTTTGCCCTAGAGCACGCAAAAAATGATACATACATTGGCCAAAATAACAGCGCCACAGGTAACTTCCACAAAGCTGTGAACGATCTGAGAGACAAGGCAAGAAGGGCATTCTATGCCATCAAAAGGAAAATAAAATTCAACATACCAATTAAGATCTGGCTAAAAATACTTAAATCAGTTATAGAACCCATTGCCCTTATGGTTGTGAGATCTGGGGTCCGCTCACCAACCAAGAATTCACAAAATGGGACAAACACCAAATTGAGACTCTGCATGCAGAATTCTGCAAAAATATTCTCAATGTACAACGTAAAACACCAAATAATGCACACAGAGCAGAATTAGACGATACCCGCTAATTATCAAAATGCAGAAAAGAGACGTTAAATTCTACAACCACCTAAAAGGAAGCAATTCCCAAACCTTCCATTACAAACCATCACCCACAGAGAGATGAACCCGGAGAAGAGTCCCCTAAGCAAGCTGGTCCTGGGGCTCTGCTCACAAACACAAACAGACCCCACAGAGCCCCAGGACAGCAACACAATTAGACCCAACAAATCATGAGAAACCAAAAAAGAGAATTACTTGACACATTGGAAAGAATGAATAAAAACAGAGTAAACTAGAATGCTGTTTGGCCCTAAACAGAGAGAACACAGTGGCAGAATACCTGACCACTGTGACTGACCCAAACTTACGGAAAGCTTTGACTATGTACAGACTCAGTGAGCATAGCCTTGCTATTGAGAAAGGCCACCGCAGGCAGACCTGGCTCTCAAGAGAAAACAGGCTATGTGCACACTGCCCACAAAATGATGTGGAAACTGAGATGCACTTCCTAACCTCCTGCCAAATGTATGACCATATCAGAGACACATATTTCCTTCAGATTATACAGAGCCACAAAGAATTTGAAAACAAATCCGATTTTGATAAACTCCCATATCTACTGGGTGAAATAACACAGTGTGCAATCACAGCAGCAAGATTTGTGACCTGTTGCCACAAGAAAAGGGCAACCAGTGAAGAACAAACACCATTGTAAATACAACCCATATTTATTTTGTATTCATTTTCCCTTTTGTACTTTAACCATTTGTACATCGTTACAACACTCTATATAGACATAATACAACATTTGTAATGCCTTTATTCTCTTGGAACTTCTGTGAGTGTTATGAGTGTAATGTTTACTGTTAATTTTTATTGTTTATTTCACTTTTGTATATTATCTACTTCACTTCACTTGCAACATATGTTTCCCATGACAATAAAGCCTTGAATTGAACTGAATTGAATTGAATTGAGAGAGAGAAAGAGAGAGAGAAAAAAAAAGAGAGACAGAGAGACACACAGAGAGAGAGAGAGAGAGAGAGAGAGAGAGAGAGAGAGAGAGAGAGAGAGAGAGAGCGAGAGAGAGAGAGAGAGAGAGAGAGAAAAGAGAGACAGAGAGAGAGAATTAAGTATAAATAATGTGTATGCATGTGTGGGAGACTTTCTGTTTCTGACTGCAGAGATTGAAAGGCAGCAGCAGAGTCAATAGCACTGAGATTCAGGACCACAGAGAAACAGAGGGTGGAGAGGAAGAGGAGGAGGAGGGTAGATGAACAGGAAACGATGCATCCAGACCAGAGCCAATCCTCATGAATTCTCCTCTCCCCTCCTACTCTCCTCCTCCTCTTCCTCCTCCTCTCTCCCCTCCTCCTCCTCCTCCTCTCCTCTCCTCTCTCTCTCCTCCTCCCCTCTCCCCCCTCCTCCCCTCTCTCCTCCTCTTCTCCTCTCTCTTCCTCCTCTCCTCTCCCTCCTACTCTCCCTCTCTCTCCTCCCTCTCCTCTCCTCCTCTCCTCCCTCCCTCCCCTCCTCTCCTCTCCTCCCTCCTCTCCCCTCCTCTCTCATTTTTTCAAATGTTGTTTTCATTGAATCACCAAAATCAGTCCCCTCTTTAAAAACAACAACAATTCCAACCCCTCCTTTCTCCTCTCTCCCCCACTCACTCCCACCCCTCCTTTCTCCTCTATCCTCTCTTCCCCCCTCTTCTCCTCCCCCTCTCCCCCCCTCCTTCTCCTCCTGTCCTCTCCTCTCTCCCCCCTCCCCCACTCACTCCCCCTGTCCTCTCCCTCCCATCCCTCCTTTCTCCTCGGCCCTCTCTTCTCTCCCCCCTCTCCCATCCCTCCTTTCTACTCTGTCCTCTCCCCCTCTCCCGTCCCTCCTTTCTCCTCGGCCCTCTGTTCTCTCCTCTCTCCCCCTCTCCCACCCCTCCATTCTCCTCTGTCCGTGGTTCTCTCCTCTCTCCCATACTCTCTCCCCTCTCCCACCCCTACGTTCTCCTCTGTGCTCTGTTCTATCTTCTCTCCCCCACTCTCCCACTCCTCCTTTCTCATCTGTTCTCTCCTCTCTCCCCCAATCTCTCTCTCCCTCTCCCCATCTCCTCTCCTCCTCTCTTCCCCACTCTCCTCTCCTCACCCTGCAACACCTGAACCAATCATACGGCCGTAGCTATGGAGGACAGGAGGGAGGGAGGCAATTGGCTGTTAGCCTGACGCTGACTTGTCCAATCCCTGCTCATGTTCACATCCTGGGATTCAGAGCACAACACACACACACACACACACACACACACACACACACACACACACACACCATGAAGTATAGCAAACAGCTGACAGCCCAGAGAATAGGAGTGTGAGGGTTATAGCTTCCTTCCTCCCCAATGTGCTCTAGCTCTCTTGCATTCCTCTTTCTCTCTCTCTCTCTCTCACACACACACACACACACACACACACACACACACACACACACACACACACACACACACACACACACACACACATAAACTGCCACGGAGCACTGCAGCAGGCCAGCCTCATTCTGAATTACGCAACAGACAGATGTTACAGTAAGAGAGAGAGAACGAGGGAGAGGAGGGGAGATGGAGGAAGAGTGGAAAAGAGAGCATGTCTGTGCTCTGTCCCTGTTTGTCAGGAAATTCTCACCATCTCTCAAATTAACAACCCAGTGTGCAGGCCAATGTTCTGATGATGTGGTATGATAATGTTCTGATGATGTTCTGATGATGTTATGATTTAATTTTTTTTATTTTTTATTTTACCTTTATTTAACCAGGCAAGTCAGTTAAGAACAAATTCTTATTTTCAATGACGGCTTAGGAACAGTGGGTTAACTGCCTGTTCAGGGGCAGAACGACAGATTTGTACCTTGTCAGCTCGGGGGTTTGAACTTGCAACCTTCCGGCTACTAGTCCAACGCTCTAACCACTAGGCTACCCTGATGATGTTCTGAGGATATGGGGTATGATGATGTTCTGATGATGATCTGAGGATGGGGTATGATGATGTTCAGAGGATGGGGAATGATGATGTTACGATGATAGGGTATGATGGTGTTCTGATGATGTTCTGATGATGGGGTATGATGATGTTATGATGATGGGGTATGATGGTGTTCTGATGATGGGGTATGCTGGTGTTCTGATGGTGTTCTGATGATGTTCTGATGATGCTATAATGATGGGGTATGATGGTGTTCTGATGATGGGGTATGATGATGTTCTGATGATGTTATGATGATAGGGTATGATGATGTTCTGAGGATATGGGGTATGATGATGTTCTGATGATGATCTGAGGATGGGGTATGATGATGTTCTGAGGATGTTCTGAGGATGGGGTATGATGATGTTCAGAGGATGGGGAATGATGATGTTACGATGATAGGGTATGATGGTGTTCTGATGATGTTCTGATGATGGGGTATGATGATGTTATGATGATGGGGTATGATGGTGTTCTGATGATGGGGTATGCTGGTGTTCTGATGGTGTTCTGATGATGTTCTGATGATGCTATAATGATGGGGTATGATGGTGTTCTGATGATGGGGTATGATGATGTTCTGATGATGTTATGATGATAGGGTATGATGATGTTCTGATGATGTTCTGATGTTGTTATGATGATGGGGTATGATGGTGTTCTGATGATGGGGTATGATGGTGTTCTGATGATGGGGTATGATGATGTTCTGATGATGGTATGATGATGTTCTGATCATGTTATGATGATGGGGTATGATGGTGTTCTGATGATGGGGTATGATGGTGTTCTGATGATGGGGTATGATGATGTTCTGATGATGTTATGATGATGTTCTGATGATGGGGTATGATGGTGTTCTGATGATGGGGTATGATGGTGTTCTGATGATGGGGTATGATGGTGTTCTGATGATGGGGTATGATGGTGTTCTGATGATGGGGTATGATGGTGTTCAGATGATGGTATGATGGGGTATGATGGTGTTCTGATGATGGGGTATGATGGTGTTCTGATGATGGGGTATGATGATGTTCTGATGATGGGGTATGATGGTGTTCTGATGATGGTGTATGATGGTGTTCTGATGATGGTGTATGATGGTGTTCTGATGATGGTGTATGATGGGGTATGATGGTGTTCTGATGATGGGGTATGATGTTGTTCTGATGATGGGGTATGATGGTGTTCTGATGATGGGGTATGATGGTGTTCTGATGATGGGGTACGATGGTGTTCTGATGATGGCATGATGGGGTATGATGGTGTTCTGATGAAGGGGTATGATGGTGTTCTGATGATGGGGTATGATTATGTTCTGATGATGGGGTATGATGGTGTTCTGATGATGGGGTATGATGGTGTTCTGATGATGGGGTATGATGGTGTTCAGATGATGGTATGATTGGGTATGATGGTGTTCTGATGATGGGGTATGATGGTGTTCTGATGATGGGGTATGATTATGTTCTGATGATGGGGTATGATGGTGTTCTGATGATGGGGTATGATGGTGTTCTGATGATGGGGTATGATGGTGTTCTGATGATGGGGTATGATGGTGTTCTGATGATGGGGTATGATGGTGTTCTGATGATGGGGTATGATGATGTTCTGATGATGGGGTATGATGGTGTTCTGATGATGGTGTATGATGGTGTTCTGATGATGGTGTTCTGATGATGGTGTATGATGGGGTATGATGGTGTTCTGATGATGGGGTATGATGTTGTTCTGATGATGGGGTATGATGGTGTTCTGATGATGGGGTATGATGGTGTTCTGATGATGGGGTACGATGGTGTTCTGATGATGGCATGATGGGGTATGATGGTGTTCTGATGAAGGGGTATGATGGTGTTCTGATGATGGGGTATGATTATGTTCTGATGATGGGGTATGATGATGTTCTGATGATGTTATGATGATAGGGTATGATGATGTTCTGATAATGTTCTGATGATAAGGTATGATGATGTTGTGATGATGGTATGATGGGGTATGATGGTGTTCTGATGATGGGGTATGATGGTGTTCTGATGATGGGGTATGATGATGTTCTGATGATGGGGTATGATGGTATTCTGATGATGGGGTATGATGGTGTTCTGATGATGGGGTTTGATGATGTTCTGATGGTGGTATGATGGGGTATGATGATGTTCTGATGATGGTATGATGGTGTTCTGATGATTAGGTATGATGGTGTTCTGATGATGGGGTATGATGGTGTTCTGATGATGGGGTATGATGGTGTTCTGATGATGGGGTATGGTGATGTTCTGATGATGTTCTGATGGGGTATGATGATGTTCTGATGATGGGGTATGATGATGTTCTGATGATGGGGTATGATGGTGTTCTGATGATGGGGTATGATGGTGTTCTGATGATGGGGTATGATGGTGTTCTGATGATGGGGTATGATGGTGTTCTGATGATGGGGTATGATGGTGTTCTGATGATGGGGTATGATGGTGTTCTGATGATGGGGTATGATGATGTTCTGATGATGGTATGATGGGGTATGATGTGGTTCTGATGATGGGGTATGATGATGTTCTGATGATGGGGTATGATGATATTCTGATGATGGGGTATGATGATGTTCTGATGATGGTATGATGATGTTCTGATGATGGTATGATGATGTTCTGATGATGGTATGATGGGGTATGATGTGTTCTGATGATGGGGTATGATGGTGTTCTGATGATGGGGTATGATGATGTTCTGATGATGGCGTATTTTGATATTCTGATGATGGGGTTTGATGATGTTCTGATGATGGTATGATGATGTTCTGATGATGGTATGATGGGGTATGATGTGGTTCTGATGATGGGGTATGATGGTGTTCTGATGATGGGGTATGATGGTGTTCTGATGATGGGGTATGATGATGTTCTGATGATGGGGTATGATGATATTCTGATGATGGGGTATGATGATGTTCTGATGATGGTATGATGGTGTTCTGATGATGGGGTATGATGGTGTTCTGATGATGGGGTATGATGGTGTTCTGATGATGGGGTATGATGGTGTTCTGATGATGGGGTATGATGGTGTTCTGATGATGGGGTATGATGGTGTTCTGATGATGGGGTATGATGATGTTCTGATGATGGGGTATGATGGTGTTCTGATGATGGTGTATGATGGTGTTCTGATGATGGTGTTCTGATGATGGTGTATGATGGGGTATGATGGTGTTCTGATGATGGGGTATGATGTTGTTCTGATGATGGGGTATGATGGTGTTCTGATGATGGGGTACGATGGTGTTCTGATGATGGCATGATGGGGTATGATGGTGTTCTGATGAAGGGGTATGATGGTGTTCTGATGATGGGGTATGATTATGTTCTGATGATGGGGTATGATGATGTTCTGATGATGTTATGATGATAGGGTATGATGATTTTCTGATAATGTTCTGATGATAAGGTATGATGATGTTGTGATGATGGTATGATGGTGTTCTGATGATGGGGTATGATGGTGTTCTGATGATGGGGTATGATGGTATTCTGATGATGGGGTATGATGGTGTTCTGATGATGGGGTTTGATGATGTTCTGATGGTGGTATGATGGGGTATGATGATGTTCTGATGATGGTATGATGGTGTTCTGATGATGGTATGATGGTGTTCTGATGATGGGGTATGATGGTGTTCTGATGATGGGGTATGATGGTGTTCTGATGATGGGGTATGATGGTGTTCTGATGATGGGGTATGATGGTGTTCTGATGATGGGGTATGATGATGTTCTGATGATGGGGTATGATGGTGTTCTGATGATGGTGTATGATGGTGTTCTGATGATGGTGTTCTGATGATGGTGTATGATGGGGTATGATGGTGTTCTGATGATGGGGTATGATGTTGTTCTGATGATGGGGTATGATGGTGTTCTGATGATGGGGTACGATGGTGTTCTGATGATGGCATGATGGGGTATGATGGTGTTCTGATGAAGGGGTATGATGGTGTTCTGATGATGGGGTATGATTATGTTCTGATGATGGGGTATGATGATGTTCTGATGATGTTATGATGATAGGGTATGATGATTTTCTGATAATGTTCTGATGATAAGGTATGATGATGTTGTGATGATGGTATGATGGGGTATGATGGTGTTCTGATGATGGGGTATGATGGTGTTCTGATGATGGGGTATGATGGTATTCTGATGATGGGGTATGATGGTGTTCTGATGATGGGGTTTGATGATGTTCTGATGGTGGTATGATGGGGTATGATGATGTTCTGATGATGGTATGATGGTGTTCTGATGATGGTATGATGGTGTTCTGATGATTAGGTATGATGGTGTTCTGATGATGGGGTATGATGGTGTTCTGATGATGGGGTATGATGGTGTTCTGATGATGGGGTATGGTGATGTTCTGATGATGGGGTATGGTGATGTTCTGATGATGTTCTGATGGGGTATGATGATGTTCTGATGATGGGGTATGATGGTGTTCTGATGATGGGGTATGATGGTGTTCTGATGATGGGGTATGATGGTGTTCTGATGATGGGGTATGATGGTGTTCTGATGATGGGGTATGATGGTGTTCTGATGATGGGGTATGATGGTGTTCTGATGATGGGGTATGATGGTATTCTGATGATGGGGTATGATGATATTCTGATGATGGGGTATGATGATGTTCTGATGATGGTATGATGGGGTATGATGATATTCTGATGATGGGGTATGATGATGTTCTGATGATGGTATGATGGGGTATGATGGTGTTCTGATGATGGGGTATGATGGTGTTCTGATGATGGGGTATGATGATGTTCTGATGATGGGGTATGATGATATTCTGATGATGGGGTATGATGATGTTCTGATGATGGTATGATGGGGTATGATGGTGTTCTGATGATGGGGTATGATGATGTTCTGATGATGGTATGATGGGGTATGATGATGTTCTGATGATGGTATGATGGGGTATGATGGTGTTCTGATGATGGGGTATGATGGTATTCTGATGATGGGGTATGATGGTGTTCTGATGATGGGGTATGATGGTGTTCTGATGATGGCATGATGGGGTATGATGGTGTTCTGATGAAGGGGTATGATGGTGTTCTGATGATGGGGTATGATGGTGTTCTGATGATGGGGTATGATGGTGTTCTGATGATGGGGTATGATGGTGTTCTGATGATGGGGTATGATGGTTTTCTGATGATGGGGTATGATGGTGTTCTGATGATGGGGTATGATGGTGTTCTGATGATGGGGTATGATGGTGTTCTGATGATGGGGTATGATGATGTTCTGATGATGTTATAATGATGGGGTATGATGGTGTTCTGGTGATGTTATGATGATGTTCTGATGATGGGGTATGATGGTGTTCTGATGATGGGGTATGATGGTGTTCTGATGATGGCATGATGGGGTATGATGGTGTTCTGATGAAGGGGTATGATGGTGTTCTGATGATGGGGTATGATGATGTTCTGATGATGGGGTATGATGGTGTTCTGATGATGGGGTATGATGGTGTTCTGATGATGGGGTATGATGGTGTTCTGATGATGGGGTATGATGGTGTTCTGATGATGGGGTATGATGGTGTTCTGATGATGGGGTATGATGGTGTTCTGATGATGGGGTATGATGATGTTCTGATGATGGTATGATGGGGTATGATGTGGTTCTGATGATGGGGTATGATGATGTTCTGATGATGGGGTATGATGATATTCTGATGATGGGGTATGATGATGTTCTGATGATGGTATGATGATGTTCTGATGATGGTATGATGATGTTCTGATGATGGTATGATGGGGTATGATGTGGTTCTGATGATGGGGTATGATGGTGTTCTGATGATGGGGTATGATGATGTTCTGATGATGGCGTATTTTGATATTCTGATGATGGGGTTTGATGATGTTCTGATGATGGTATGATGATGTTCTGATGATGGTATGATGGGGTATGATGTGGTTCTGATGATGGGGTATGATGGTGTTCTGATGATGGGGTATGATGGTGTTCTGATGATGGGGTATGATGATGTTCTGATGATGGGGTATGATGATATTCTGATGATGGGGTATGATGATGTTCTGATGATGGTATGATGGTGTTCTGATGATGGGGTATGATGGTGTTCTGATGATGGGGTATGATGGTGTTCTGATGATGGGGTATGATGGTGTTCTGATGATGGGGTATGATGGTGTTCTGATGATGGGGTATGATGGTGTTCTGATGATGGGGTATGATGATGTTCTGATGATGGGGTATGATGGTGTTCTGATGATGGTGTATGATGGTGTTCTGATGATGGTGTTCTGATGATGGTGTATGATGGGGTATGATGGTGTTCTGATGATGGGGTATGATGTTGTTCTGATGATGGGGTATGATGGTGTTCTGATGATGGGGTACGATGGTGTTCTGATGATGGCATGATGGGGTATGATGGTGTTCTGATGAAGGGGTATGATGGTGTTCTGATGATGGGGTATGATTATGTTCTGATGATGGGGTATGATGATGTTCTGATGATGTTATGATGATAGGGTATGATGATTTTCTGATAATGTTCTGATGATAAGGTATGATGATGTTGTGATGATGGTATGATGGGGTATGATGGTGTTCTGATGATGGGGTATGATGGTGTTCTGATGATGGGGTATGATGGTATTCTGATGATGGGGTATGATGGTGTTCTGATGATGGGGTTTGATGATGTTCTGATGGTGGTATGATGGGGTATGATGATGTTCTGATGATGGTATGATGGTGTTCTGATGATGGTATGATGGTGTTCTGATGATTAGGTATGATGGTGTTCTGATGATGGGGTATGATGGTGTTCTGATGATGGGGTATGATGGTGTTCTGATGATGGGGTATGGTGATGTTCTGATGATGGGGTATGGTGATGTTCTGATGATGTTCTGATGGGGTATGATGATGTTCTGATGATGGGGTATGATGGTGTTCTGATGATGGGGTATGATGGTGTTCTGATGATGGGGTATGATGGTGTTCTGATGATGGGGTATGATGGTGTTCTGATGATGGGGTATGATGGTGTTCTGATGATGGGGTATGATGGTGTTCTGATGATGGGGTATGATGGTATTCTGATGATGGGGTATGATGATATTCTGATGATGGGGTATGATGATGTTCTGATGATGGTATGATGGGGTATGATGATATTCTGATGATGGGGTATGATGATGTTCTGATGATGGTATGATGGGGTATGATGGTGTTCTGATGATGGGGTATGATGGTGTTCTGATGATGGGGTATGATGATGTTCTGATGATGGGGTATGATGATATTCTGATGATGGGGTATGATGATGTTCTGATGATGGTATGATGGGGTATGATGGTGTTCTGATGATGGGGTATGATGATGTTCTGATGATGGTATGATGGGGTATGATGATGTTCTGATGATGGTATGATGGGGTATGATGGTGTTCTGATGATGGGGTATGATGGTATTCTGATGATGGGGTATGATGGTGTTCTGATGATGGGGTATGATGGTGTTCTGATGATGGCATGATGGGGTATGATGGTGTTCTGATGAAGGGGTATGATGGTGTTCTGATGATGGGGTATGATGGTGTTCTGATGATGGGGTATGATGGTGTTCTGATGATGGGGTATGATGGTGTTCTGATGATGGGGTATGATGGTTTTCTGATGATGGGGTATGATGGTGTTCTGATGATGGGGTATGATGGTGTTCTGATGATGGGGTATGATGGTGTTCTGATGATGGGGTATGATGATGTTCTGATGATGTTATAATGATGGGGTATGATGGTGTTCTGGTGATGTTATGATGATGTTCTGATGATGGGGTATGATGGCGTTCTGATGATGGGGTATGATGGTGTTCTGATGATGGCATGATGGGGTATGATGGTGTTCTGATGAAGGGGTATGATGGTGTTCTGATGATGGGGTATGATGATGTTCTGATGATGGGGTATGATGGTGTTCTGATGATGGGGTATGATGATGTTCTGATGATGGTATGATGGGGTATGATGATGTTCTGATGATGTTATGATGATAGGGTATGATGATGTTCTGATAATGTTCTGATGATAGGGTATGATGATGTTCTGATGATGGTATGATGGGGTATGATGGTGTTCTGATGATGGGGTATGATGGTGTTCTGATGATGGGGTATGATGATGTTCTGATGATGGGGTATGATGGTGTTCTGATGATGGGGTATGATGGGGTATGATGATGTTCTGATGATGGGGTATGATGATGTTCTGATGATGGGGTATGATGATGTTCTGATGATGGGGTATGATGATGTTCTGATGATGGGGTATGATGATGTTCTGATGATGGGGTATGATGGTATTCTGATGATGGGGTATGATGATGTTCTGATGGTGGTATGATGGGGTATGATGATGTTCTGATGATGGTATGATGGTGTTCTGATGATTAGGTATGATGGTGTTCTGATGATGGGGTATGATGGTGTTCTGATGATGGGGTATGATGGTGTTCTGATGATGGGGTATGATGGTGTTCTGATGATGGGGTATGATGGTGTTCTGATGATGGGGTATGATGGTGTTCTGATGATGGGGTATGATGGTGTTCTGATGATGGGGTATGATGATGTTCTGATGATTTTCTGATGGGGTATGATGATGTTCTGATGATGGTATGATGGGGTATGATGATGTTCTGATGATGGGGTATGATGGTGTTCTGATGATGGGGTATGATGGTGTTCTGATGATGGGGTATGATGGTGTTCTGATGATGGGGTATGATGGTGTTCTGATGATGGGGTATGATGGTGGCCCTGCTGGGTCCACGTATGCATTCCAAATGGCACCATAACGCACTACAAGTCCTGTGGTCCAACGTTGTGCACTGTGTAGGGAATTGGGTTCCATTTGGATTAGTACAGCCTGGAGTGTGGACCTGAGACAACTCTAGTAACACTCAATTGAGTAATCAAGCAATTTGACTGATTAACCCAGGGCTAGACTTGACGTTTAATTACTTGAGAGAAGAGAGGAGAGAAGAGACAGCCATATGGGTCATAGGTGATGTATAGAGGTGAAAGTTCAAAGGTCATAGGTGATGGGTCATAGATAGACTAGGATCTTACTGGATCGTCCGGGCTGTTTGGAGACGGGAAGGGAGACCTCAGTGAGGGGGAGGATGTAGACTTCAGGTCCATTCTGAGACGAGGCCAGGTCAGCCTGGTACTCCTCTCCCTCTGTGTTCTCAAACTCCTGGTGGGAGGGGAGAGAAGACACTGGGGTTAGTGTGTATGTGACATGGAGAAAGAGAGAGAGAGAGAGAGATGTATGTGTGGGTCACAGAGAGAAAGTGGGTGCCTGCGTGTGTGTGTGTGTGTGTGTGTGTGTGTGTGCGTGCGTGCGTGCGTGTGTGTATGATTCAATAACACAGTGTGTTTCGTCATCTGAGTGTTCATGCCTTTTGCATTAAAGGGATAATCCACCACAAATCACAAATTTCAATGATTAACAGTGTTAAATAACACTAATACGTGAAGAAAAAATGTTTCATTTTGTCATTATAACAAGGTTGGTGGCAACATGTGAAGGAGAAACTTGAAGGAGAAACTTAGTTGAATCATTTGGTCCACTGTTTAGATTGAGCACATCTAAGAGACATACATGAGGATATAAACAGATGGATGTGTTCTAGACCAGTATGCCCATGTCATCTATTGGCTGATTTGGTGATCTGGATTGAAGGTAATAGACCAGTATGCCCATGTCATCGATTGGCTGATTTGGTGATCTGGATTGAAGGTAATAGATCAGTATGCCCATGTCATCTATTGGCTGATTTGGTGATCTGGATTGAAGGTAATTGTTATAAAATCATTGTGAAATGTGATAGTGTTTCATCACCTATTTCCAGTAATGAGAATTATGTGGCTAAGTGATAGGCCACACAAGCTCACAGAACGGGACCTCCAAGTGGTGAACCGTGTAAAAGATTGTCCGTCCTCGGTTGCAACACTAACTACTGAGTTCTAAACTGCCTCTTGGAAGCAATATCAGCACAAGAACTGTTTGTCGGGAACTTCATGAAATGGGTTTCCGTGGCAGAGCAGCCGCACACAAGCCTAAGATCACCATGTGCAACGCTAAGGGTCGGCTGGAGTGGAGTAAAGCATGCCGCCATTGGCCTCTGGAGCAGTGGAAACACGTTCTCTGGAGTGATGAATCACACTTCACTATCTGGCAGTCCGAAGGACGAATCTGGTTTGTCGGATGCCAGGAGAACGCTACCTGCCTGAATGCATAGAGCCAACTGTAAAGTCTGGTGGAGGAAGAATAATGGTCTGGGGCTGTTTTTCATTGTTCCGGCTAGGCCTCTTTGTTCCAGGGAAGGGAAATCTTAATCAAATCAAATCAAATTGTATTTGTCACATGCGCCGAATACAACATGTGTAGTAGACCTTACAGTGAAATGCTTACTTAGAAGCCCTTAACCAACAATACAGTTTTAAGAAAAATAAGTGTTAAGTAAGAATGGCGCTACAGCATACAATGACATTCTCGACGATTCTGTGCTTCCAACTTTGTGGCAACAGTTTGGGGAAGGCACTTTCCTGTTTCAGTAAAGACAAAGTGAGGTCCATACAGAAATGGTTTGTCAAGATTGGTGTGGAAGAACTCGACTGGCCTGCACAGAGCCCACAAACAGAACACATCCCCTCTGTCCCTTCTAAACACCAGCGTCTCTTTACACTCTGATCACCAGTGTCTCTTTACACTCTGATCACCAGTGTCTCTTTACACTCTGAACACCAGTGTCTCTTTACACTCTGATCACCAGTGTCTCTTTACACTCTAAACACCAGTGTCTCTTTACACTCTGAACACCAGTGTCTCTTTACACTCTGAACACCAGTGTCTCTTTACACTCTGAACACCAGTGTCTCTTTACACTCTGATCACCAGTGTCTCTTTACACTCTAAACACCAGTGTCTCTTTACACTCTGAACACCAGTGTCTCTTTACACTCTAAACACCAGTGTCTCTTTACACTCTGAACACCAGTGTCTCTTTACACTCTGAACACCAGTGTCTCTTTACACTCTGAACACCAGTGTCTCTTTACACTCTGATCACCAGTGTCTCTTTACACTCTGATCACCAGTGTCTCTTTACACTCTAAACACCAGTGTCTCTTTACACTCTAAACACCAGTGTCTCTTTACACTCTAAACACCAGTGTCTCTTTACACTCTGAACACCAGCGTCTCTTTACACTCTAAACACCAATGTCTCTTTACACTCTGAACACCAGTGTCTCTTTACACTCTAAACACCTCCAGCAGCGACAGAGTACCACGCTGCCAATCCATCTTCAGAGACTGTGTTTGTACAGGGAGAGAGTGGCTGGCAATACTGCTCTGTTCTCAACTACTGAGCCATCCATTATTTACCTAATGAACTACAGCACAGAACAAACCTATCTAGAGGGGAGAAGAGAGGGGAGGGGAGGGGAGGGGAAGAGGTGAAGAGAACAAGGGGAATGGAATCATGCAAGACAACGCTTCACTGCGACAGAAAAACCCCTCTGCTCTGATTCATAAGACTGATTAAGAGATAGCACCCTTTTGCTTCTCATTCACACCACCTGTCTATCTCAGGAGCAGAGCATGGAAGACAGAAAGACAGAAAGAAAGAGAGAGAAAGAAAGAGGATGGAGGAGACATGACAGAGAAGAGCAAACGGACGAGAAGACTAGAAACGAGAAAAGGCCATACCCTTTACTAAACACTGTACACTCTCCTCTCTTCTCTTTTCTCTAAACACTTAACACCCAACCACAGAACTGAGTCTGTCTGTCCGTCACACAGAGTGGTCACAGTGAAAGAAGGATGACATAAAGAAGGCTTTTGGTGGTGCAGTGGTGCGATGTGGCTAGTGGTCGCATGCTAATGCACACACACCTCTATTAATGCAAACCTCTGCTAACACTCTGGTGAATGACAAGGAGGGGAACCACAGAGGGGGATGTGACCACATAACACTGTTCTATTGACTTCTGTGGACTTGACACTGGACAACCACGTCAAAGTAGTCTGAGTTTGACACTGGACAACCACGTCAAAGTAACATGAGTTTGACACTGGACAACCACGTCAAAGTAACCTGAGTTTGACACTGGACAACCACGTCAAAGTAACATGAGTTTGACACTGGACAACCACGTCAAAGTAACATGAGTTTGACACTGGACAACCACGTCAAAGTAACCTGAGTTTGACACTGGACAACCATGTCAAAGTAGCCTGAGTTTGACACTGGACAACCACACCAAAGGAGCCTGAGTTCGACACTGGACAACCACGCCAAAGTAGCCTGAAATTCGACACTGGACAACCACACCAAAGTAGCCTGAGTGCCAATCTGTTTCTGGTCTCTTGGCAACTCCTTATGAATTGTCATGTTTGGCTTAACAATGACAGCAATGGTGTTGGCAAATAGCACAAGGCTAAATTCAAACCCCTGCAGCTAAAAGTCTATATTGGGGGGATGGATTGATGGATGGATGGATGGATGGCTGGATGAGGGAACTGCTGGAGAAAAGCAGCCTGTCCATTGTTTACCTCTACAATGAGCATTTGCGTCATTTTGATTGGTCAATAAATTTTAAATGTGTGTGGGGGGGGGGATATCTGGATATTTGAATAGTGAAGTGGTGCTAAATGCCCACCCCCAACACAGAAGCAGAACAACCACCTTCCTCTCTCTGCCGCTCTGACATGATCTGATTTGAGGATGCTAACTGACAGAGTAGGTAGAACTAATATTGCTGCCAAGATCCACTGCGAAATTACAAGTCTGGCGTCAGCAGATGACGTCAAAACCGGTGACTAGGCGCAACGGTGAGTGATATTACCATTAAGTAGTGAGTTCAATACCAATGCTAGGCACTAGTTTTTAAAATTGATTGTTTTAACTATATCCCAAAGCTTAACCTTCTTCCTAATCAGCAGGGGGCAGTGTAACATGATGTATGTAGTGGATCATGTCTCTTCCTAATCAGCAGGGGGCAGTGTAACATGATGTATATAGTGGTAGATCATGTCTCTTCCTAATCAGCAGGGGGCAGTGTGACATGATGTATGTAGTGGATCATGTCTCTTCCTAATCAACAGGGGGCAGTGTAACATGATGTATGTAGTGGATCATGTCTCTTCCTAATCAGCAGGGGGCAGTGTGACATGATGTATGTAGTGGATCATGTCTCTTCCTAATCAGCAGGGGGCAGTGTAACATGATGTATGTAGTGGATCATGTCTCTTCCTAATCAGTAGGGGGCAGTGTAACA
The DNA here is from genome assembly GCF_036934945.1 of Oncorhynchus masou masou. Taxonomy (NCBI): domain Eukaryota; kingdom Metazoa; phylum Chordata; class Actinopteri; order Salmoniformes; family Salmonidae; genus Oncorhynchus; species Oncorhynchus masou. Next base: position 18,008 of record NW_027010003.1, read on the forward strand.
TGATGTATGTAGTGGTGGATCATGTCTCTTCCTAATAACAGGGGGCAGTGTAACATGATGTATGTAGTGGATCATGTCTCTTCCTAATCAGCAGGGGGCAGTGTAACATGATGTATGTAGTGGATCATGTCTCTTCCTAATCAGCAGGGGGCAGTGTAACATGATGTATGTAGTTGTGGATCATGTCTCTTCCTAATCAACAGGGGGCAGTGTAACATGATGTATGTAGTGGATCATGTCTCTTCCTAATCAGCAGGGGGCAGTGTGACATGATGTATGTAGTGGATCATGTCTCTTCCTAATCAGCAGGGGGCAGTGTAACATGATGTATATAGTGGTAGATCATGTCTCTTCCTAATCAGCAGGGGGCAGTGTGACATGATGTATGTAGTGGATCATGTCTCTTCCTAATCAACAGGGGGCAGTGTAACATGATGTATGTAGTGGATCATGTCTCTTCCTAATCAGCAGGGGGCAGTGTAACATGATGTATGTAGTTGTGGATCATGTCTCTTCCTAATCAACAGGGGGCAGTGTAACATGATGTATGTAGTGGTGGATCATGTCTCTTCCTAATCAGCAGGGGGCAGTGTAACATGATGTATGTAGTGGATCATGTCTCTTCCTAATCAACAGGGGGCAGTGTAACATGATGTATATAGTGGTGGATCATGTCTCTTCCTAATCAGCAGGGGGCAGTGTAACATGATGTATGTAGTGGTGGATCATGTCTCTTCCTAATCAGCAGGGGGCAGTGTAACATGATGTATGTAGTGGTGGATCATGTCTCTTCCTAATCAGCAGGGGGCAGTGTAACATGATGTATGTAGTGGTGGATCATGTCTCTTCCTAATCAGCAGGGGGCAGTGTGACATGATGTATGTAGTGGATCATGTCTCTTCCTAATCAGCAGGGGGCAGTGTAACATGATGTATGTAGTGGTGGATCATGTCTCTTCCTAATCAGCAGGGGGCAGTGTGACATGATGTATGTAGTGGATCATGTCTCTTCCTAATCAGCAGGGGGCAGTGTAACATGATGTATGTAGTGGATCATGTCTCTTCCTAATCAGCAGGGGGCAGTGTAACATGATGTATGTAGTGGTGGATCATGTCTCTTCCTAATCAGCAGGGGGCAGTGTAACATGATGTATATAGTGGATCATGTCTCTTCCTAATCAGCAGGGGGCAGTGTAACATGATGTAGTAGTGGATCATGTCTCTTCCTAATCAGCAGGGGGCAGTGTAACATGATGTATGTAGTGGTGGATCATGTCTCTTCCTAATCAGTAGGGGACAATGTAACATGATGTATGTAGTGGATCATGTCTCTTCCTAATCAGCAGGGGGCAGTGTAACATGATGTATGTAGTGGATCATGTCTCTTCCTAATCAGCAGGGGGCAGTGTAACATGATGTATGTATTGGCGGATCATGTCTCTTCCTAATCAACAGGGGGCAGTGTAACATGATGTATATAGTGGATCATGTCTCTTCCTAATCAGCAGGGGGCAGTGTAACATGATGTATATAGTGGTAGATCATGTCTCTTCCTAATCAGCAGGGGGCAGTGTGACATGATGTATGTAGTGGATCATGTCTCTTCCTAATCAACAGGGGGCAGTGTAACATGATGTATGTAGTGGATCATGTCTCTTCCTAATCAGCAGGGGGCAGTGTAACATGATGTATGTAGTTGTGGATCATGTCTCTTCCTAATCAACAGGGGGCAGTGTAACATGATGTATGTAGTGGTGGATCATGTCTCTTCCTAATCAGCAGGGGGCAGTGTAACATGATGTATGTAGTGGATCATGTCTCTTCCTAATCAACAGGGGGCAGTGTAACATGATGTATATAGTGGTGGATCATGTCTCTTCCTAATCAGCAGGGGGCAGTGTAACATGATGTATGTAGTGGTGGATCATGTCTCTTCCTAATCAGCAGGGGGCAGTGTAACATGATGTATGTAGTGGTGGATCATGTCTCTTCCTAATCAGCAGGGGTCAGTGTAACATGATGTATGTAGTGGTGGATCATGTCTCTTCCTAATCAGCAGGGGGCAGTGTGACATGATGTATGTAGTGGATCATGTCTCTTCCTAATCAGCAGGGGGCAGTGTAACATGATGTATGTAGTGGTGGATCATGTCTCTTCCTAATCAGCAGGGGGCAGTGTGACATGATGTATGTAGTGGATCATGTCTCTTCCTAATCAGCAGGGGGCAGTGTAACATGATGTATGTAGTGGATCATGTCTCTTCCTAATCAGCAGGGGGCAGTGTAACATGATGTATGTAGTGGTGGATCATGTCTCTTCCTAATCAGCAGGGGGCAGTGTAACATGATGTATATAGTGGATCATGTCTCTTCCTAATCAGCAGGGGGCAGTGTAACATGATGTAGTAGTGGATCATGTCTCTTCCTAATCAGCAGGGGGCAGTGTAACATGATGTATGTAGTGGTGGATCATGTCTCTTCCTAATCAGTAGGGGACAATGTAACATGATGTATGTAGTGGATCATGTCTCTTCCTAATCAGCAGGGGGCAGTGTGACATGATGTATGTAGTAGTGGATCATGTCTCTTCCTAATCAGCAGGGGGCAGTGTAACATGATGTATGTAGTGGATCATGTCTCTTCCTAATCAGCAGGGGGCAGTGTAACATGATGTATGTATTGGCGGATCATGTCTCTTCCTAATCAACAGGGGGCAGTGTAACATGATGTATATAGTGGATCATGTCTCTTCCTAATCAGCAGGGGGCAGTGTAACATGATGTATGTAGTAGTGGATCATGTCTCTTCCTAATCAGCAGGGGGCAGTGTAACATGATGTATGTAGTGGTGGATCATGTCTCTTCCTAATCGGTAGGGGGCAGTGTAACATGATGTATATAGTGGTGGATCATGTCTCTTCCTAATCGGTAGGGGGCAGTGTAACATGATGTATATAGTGGTGGATCATGTCTCTTCCTAATCGGTAGGGGGCAGTGTAACATGATGTATGTAGTGGTGGATCATGTCTCTTCCTAATCAGCAGGGGGCAGTGTAACATGATGTATGTAGTGGATCATGTCTCTTCCTAATCAGCAGGGGGCAGTGTAACATGATGTATGTAGTGGTGGATCATGTCTCTTCCTAATCAGCAGGGGGCAGTGTAACATGATGTATGTAGTGGTGGATCATGTCTCTTCCTAATCAGCAGGGGGCAGTGTGACATGATGTATGTAGTGGATCATGTCTCTTCCTAATCAGCAGGGGGCAGTGTAACATGATGTATGTAGTGGTGGATCATGTCTCTTCCTAATCAACAGGGGGCAGTGTGACATGATGTATGTAGTGGATCATGTCTCTTCCTAATCAGCAGGGGGCAGTGTGACATGATGTAGGTAGTGGATCATGTCTCTTCCTAATCAGCAGGGGGCAGTGTGACATGATGTATGTAGTGGTGGATCATGTCTCTTCCTAATCAGCAGGGGGCAGTGTGACATGATGTATGTAGTGGATCATGTCTCTTCCTAATCAGCAGGGGGCAGTGTAACATGATGTATGTAGTGGTGGATCATGTCTCTTCCTAATCAGCAGGGGGCAGTGTGACATGATGTATGTAGTGGATCATGTCTCTTCCTAATCAGCAGGGGGCAGTGTGACATGATGTATGTAGTGGTGGATCATGTCTCTTCCTAATCAGCAGGGGGCAGTGTGACATGATGTATGTAGTGGATCATGTCTCTTCCTAATCAGCAGGGGGCAGTGTAACATGATGTATGTAGTGGTGGATCATGTCTCTTCCTAATCAGCAGGGGGCAGTGTAACATGAAGTATGTAGTGGATCATGTCTCTTCCTAATCAGCAGGGGGCAGTGTGACATGATGTATGTAGTGGTGGATCATGTCTCTTCCTAATAACAGGGGGCAGTGTAACATGATGTATGTAGTGGTGGATCATGTCTCTTCCTAATCAGCAGGGGGCAGTGTAACATGATGTATGTAGTGGATCATGTCTCTTCCTAATCAGCAGGGGGCAGTGTAACATGATGTATGTAGTGGATCATGTCTCTTCCTAATCAGCAGGGGGCAGTGTGACATGATGTATGTAGTGGTGGATCATGTCTCTTCCTAATCAGCAGGGGGCAGTGTGACATGATGTATGTAGTGGATCATGTCTCTTCCTAATCAGCAGGGGGCAGTGTAACATGATGTATGTAGTGGTGGATCATGTCTCTTCCTAATCAGCAGGGGGCAGTGTGACATGATGTATGTAGTGGATCATGTCTCTTCCTAATCAGCAGGGGGCAGTGTGACATGATGTATGTAGTGGTGGATCATGTCTCTTCCTAATCAGCAGGGGGCAGTGTGACATGATGTATGTAGTGGATCATGTCTCTTCCTAATCAGCAGGGGGCAGTGTAACATGATGTATGTAGTGGTGGATCATGTCTCTTCCTAATCAGCAGGGGGCAGTGTAACATGAAGTATGTAGTGGATCATGTCTCTTCCTAATCAGCAGGGGGCAGTGTGACATGATGTATGTAGTGGTGGATCATGTCTCTTCCTAATAACAGGGGGCAGTGTAACATGATGTATGTAGTGGTGGATCATGTCTCTTCCTAATCAGCAGGGGGCAGTGTAACATGATGTATGTAGTGGATCATGTCTCTTCCTAATCAGCAGGGGGCAGTGTAACATGATGTATGTAGTGGATCATGTCTCTTCCTAATCAGCAGGGGGCAGTGTGACATGATGTATATAGTGGTGGATCATGTCTCTTCCTAATCAGCAGGGGGCAGTGTAGCAGGATGTATGAGGGGATCATTGTTTATAAAGAGGTGGTCACACTGTGTGTGTGAGAGAGTGAGAGAGTGAGAGAGTGAGTGAGAGAGTGAGAGAGTGAGAGAGAGGGGTTTATCTCACTTTGAACCCGATGTGTCCCTTCTTACAGCAGAGGCAGGCCAGCATTAGGAAGACGAAGGTGAAGAGCCCAGAGAAGGAAACAGCCACCACTGCCAGAGACGACGGCCACGACAGCTCACTCAGTGGAGCGCCATCTACAGAACAGGAAGAGATACCGCGGTTAATAACAACAACAATTACATTTCAGTCATTTAGCAGACGCTCATATCCAGAGTGTCTAACAGTTAGTGTGTTTACACAACAACAACAACAAGGAAGTAAGCAGTAACAGGATGTAGTATAGACTTCCCAGTGGTATACTGGAGGTTATAGGCCTTCTACCCACTTCCACTGGTCATTGTCTGTACTCACTTCTTAATCCCAACTGGCACGTATCAAAGTATTGTAGTGGAGGTATACAACTTATCAATGATGTAGCACAGTAGAGAAGCCATATACAAAGTAGCCTACAATGCAAAGCACATGAAATATTTAGCTTATCCAATCGCATGTGAATAAATGTGAATGTGATTTTTTTCAAACAGTCAATAAAGAAATAATGTGCACGAGAACAGCGTCTGAAATGGCTCTGATTGGCTGGTCATTCAGAACGTTACTTTGCTTCAATCATAGATTTTGCTTGGTGGCGCCTTGGCTACTTTCCTGAAATGGAAACGTAATTCTTGTAATTCTCAAATGAACTATGAAGGGAACACATCAAACAACGTTGTCAACTGTCCAAACTAATACAAGTAGTGGAGTAGCAGACATTTTGGACAACGAGCGGGAAAGTAATGACTTCCCCTGCTAGTGCTCCCTCCTCCGGAGCCCATGATGACAGTGTCAGTGCTCCCTCCTCCGGAGCCCATGATGACAGTGTCCGTGTTCTCTCCTTAGGAGCCCATGATGACAGTGTCAGTGCTCTCTCCTCAGAAGCCATGATGACAGTGTCAGTGCTCTCTCCTCAGGAGCCCATGATGACAGTGTCAGTGTTCTCTCCTCAGAAGCCATGATGACAGTGTCAGTGCTCTCTCCTCAGGAGCCCATGATGACAGTGTCAGTGTTCTCTCCTCAGAAGCCATGATGACAGTGTCAGTGCTCTCTCCTCAGGAGCCCATGATGACAGTGTCAGTGTTCTCTCCTCAGAAGCCATGATGACAGTGTCAGTGTTCTCTCCTCCGGAGCCCATGATGACAGTGTCAGTGCTCCCTCCTCCGGAACCCATGATGACAGTGTCAGTGTTCTCTCCTCTGGAGCCCATGATGACAGTGTCAGTGCTCTCTCCTCAGGAGCCCATGATGACAGTGTCAGTGTTCTCTCCTCCGGAGCCCATGATGACAGTGTCAGTGTTCCTCCTCCGGAGCCCATGATGACAGTGTCAGTGTTCTCTCCTCAGAAGCCATGATGACAGTGTCAGTGTTCTCTCCTCAGGAGCCCATGATGACAGTGTCAGTGCTCCCTCCTCCGGAGCCCATGATGACAGTGTCAGTGCTCCCTCCTCCGGAGCCCATGAGGACAGTGTCAGTGTTCCCTCCTCCGGAGCCCATGATGACAGTGTCCGTATTCCCTCCTCAGAAGCCATGATGACAGTGTCAGTGTTCTCTCCTCCGGAGCCCATGATGACAGTGTCCGTATTCCCTCCTCAGGAGCCCATGATGACAGTGTCAGTGTTCTCTCCTCAGAAGCCATGATGACAGTGTCAGTGCTCTCTCCTCAGGAGCCCATGATGACAGTGTCAGTGTTCTCTCCTCCGGAGCCCATGATGATAGTGTCAGTGTTCCCTCCTCCGGAGCCCATGATGACAGTGTCAGTGTTCTCTCCTCAGAAGCCATGATGACAGTGTCAGTGCTCTCTCCTCAGGAGCCCATGATGACAGTGTCAGTGTTCTCTCCTCCGGAGCCCATGATGATAGTGTCAGTGTTCCCTCCTCCGGAGCCCATGATGACAGTGTCAGTGTTCTCTCCTCAGAAGCCATGATGACAGTGTCAGTGCTCTCTCCTCAGGAGCCCATGATGACAGTGTCAGTGTTCTCTCCTCCGGAGCCCATGATGACAGTGTCAGTGTTCCCTCCTCCGGAGCCCATGATGACAATGTCAGTGTTCTCTCCTCAGAAGCCATGATGACAGTGTCAGTGTTCTCTCCTCAGGAGCCCATGATGACAGTGTCAGTGTTCCCTCCTTCGGAGCCCATGATGACAGTGTCAGTGTTCCCTCCTACGGAGCCCATGATGACAGTGTCAGTGTTCTCTCCTCAGAAGCCATGATGACAGTGTCAGTGCTCCCTCCTCCGGAACCCATGATGACAGTGTCAGTGTTCTCTCCTCTGGAGCCCATGATGACAGTGTCAGTGCTCTCTCCTCAGGAGCCCATGATGACAGTGTCAGTGTTCTCTCCTCCGGAGCCCATGATGACAGTGTCAGTGTTCCCTCCTCCGGAGCCCATGATGACAGTGTCAGTGTTCTCTCCTCAGAAGCCATGATGACAGTGTCAGTGTTCTCTCCTCAGGAGCCCATGATGACAGTGTCAGTGCTCCCTCCTCCGGAGCCCATGAGGACAGTGTCAGTGTTCCCTCCTCCGGAGCCCATGATGACAGTGTCCGTATTCCCTCCTCAGAAGCCATGATGACAGTGTCAGTGTTCTCTCCTCCGGAGCCCATGATGACAGTGTCCGTATTCCCTCCTCAGGAGCCCATGATGACAGTGTCAGTGTTCTCTCCTCCGGAGCCCATGATGACAGTGTCAGTGCTCCCTCCTCCGGAACCCATGATGACAGTGTCCGTATTCCCTCCTCAGGAGCCCATGATGACAGTGTCAGTGTTCTCTCCTCCGGAGCCCATGATGACAGTGTCAGTGCTCCCTCCTCCGGAGCCCATGATGACAGTGTCAGTGCTCTCTCCTCAGGAGCCAATGATGTCAGTGTTCTCTCCTCCGGAGCCCATGATGACAGTGTCAGTGTTCTCTCCTCAGGAGCCCATGTTGACAGTGTCAGTGTTCTCTCCTCCGGAGCCCATGATGACAGTGTCAGTGTTCTCTCCTCAGAAGCCATGATGACAGTGTCAGTGTTCTCTCCTCAGGAGCCCATGATGACAGTGTCAGTGTTCCCTCCTCCGGAGCCCATGATGACAGTGTCAGTGCTCCCTCCTCCGGAACCCATGATGACAGTGTCAGTGTTGTCTCCTCCGGAGCCCATGATGACAGTGTCAGTGCTCTCTCCTCAGGAGCCAATGATGACAGTGTCAGTGTTCTCTCCTCAGGAGCCCATGATGACAGTGTCAGTGTTCCCTCCTCCGGAGCCCATGATGACAGTGTCAGTGTTCCCTCCTCCGAAGCCCATGATGACAGTGTCAGTGTTCTCTCCTCCGGAGCCCATGATGACAGTGTCAGTGTTCTCTCCTCCGGAGCCCATGATGACAGTGTCAGTGCTCTCTCCTCAGAAGCCCATGATGACAGTGTCAGTGTTCTCTCCTCAGAAGCCATGATGACAGTGTCAGTGTTCTCTCCTCAGAAGCCATGATGACAGTGTCAGTGTTCTCTCCTCCGGAGCCCATGATGACAGTGTCAGTGTTCCCTCCTCCGGAGCCCATGATGACAGTGTCAGTGTTCTCTCCTCCGGAGCCCATGATGACAGTGTCAGTGCTCTCTCCTCAGAAGCCCATGATGACAGTGTCAGTATTCCCTCCTCCGGAGCCCATGATGACAGTGTCAGTGTTCTCTCCTCAGGAGCCCATAATGACAGTGTCAGTGCTCCCTCCTCCGGAGCCCATGATGACAGTGTCAGTGCTCTCTCCTCAGAAGCCCATGATGACAGTGTCAGTGTTCTCTCCTCAGAAGCCATGATGACAGTGTCAGTGCTCTCTCCTCAGGAGCCCATGATGACAGTGTCAGTGTTCTCTCCTCAGGAGCCCATGATGACAGCATCAGTGTTCTCTCCTCAGGAGCCCATGATGACAGTGTCAGTGTTCTCTCCTCAGGAGCCCATGATGACAGCATCAGTGTTCTCTCCTCAGGAGCCCATGATGACAGTGTCAGTGTTCTCTCCTCAGGAGCCCATGATGACAGTATCAGTGCTCTCTCCTCAGGAGCCCATGATGACAGTGTCAGTGTTCCCTCCTCAGAAGCCCATGATGACAGTGTCAGTGTTCTCTCCTCAGGAGCCCATGATGACAGTGTCAGTGTTCCCTTCTCCGGTGCCCATGATGACTATATCAGTGCTCTCTCCTCAGGAGACCATGATGACAGTGTCAGTGTTCCCTCCTCAGAAGCCCATGATGACAGTGTCAGTGTTCTCTCCTCAGGAGCCCATGATGACAGTGTCAGTGTTCCCTCCTCAGGAGCCCATGATGACAGTGTCAGTGTTCTCTCCTCAGGAGCCCATGATGACAGCATCAGTGTTCTCTCCTCAGGAGCCCATGATGACAGTGTCAGTGTTCCCTTCTCCGGAGCCCATGATGACAGTATCAGTGCTCTCTCCTCAGGAGACCATGATGACAGTGTCAGTGTTCTCTCCTCAGGAGCCCATGATGACAGTATCAGTGCTCTATCCTCAGGAGCCCATGATGACAGTGTCAGTGTTCCCTCCTCAGAAGCCCATGATGACAGTATCAGTGCTCTCTCCTCAGGAGCCCATGATGACAGTGTCAGTGCTCCCTCCTCCGGAACCCATGATGACAGTGTCAGTGCTCTCTCCTCAGGAGCCCATGATGACAGTGTCAGTGTTCCCTTCTCCGGAGCCCATGATGACAGTATCAGTGCTCTCTCCTCAGGAGACCATGATGACAGTGTCAGTGTTCTCTCCTCAGGAGCCCATGATGACAGTATCAGTGCTCTCTCCTCAGGAGCCCATGATGACAGTGTCAGTGTTCCCTCCTCAGAAGCCCATGATGACAGTATCAGTGCTCTCTCCTCAGGAGCCCATGATGACAGTGTCAGTGCTCCCTCCTCCGGAACCCATGATGACAGTGTCAGTGCTCTCTCGTCAGGAGCCCATGATGACAGTGTCAGTGTTCTCTCCTCCGGAGCCCATGATGATAGAGTCAGTGTTCCCTCCTCCGGAGCCCATGATGACAGTGCCAGTGTTCTCTCCTCAGAAGCCATGATGACAGTGTCAGTGCTCTCTCCTCAGGAGCCCATGATGACAGTGTCAGTGCTCCCCCCTCCGGAGCCCATGATGACAGTGTCCGTATTCCCTCCTCAGGAGCCCATGATGACAGTGTCAGTGTTCTCTCCTCTGGAGCCCATGATGACAGTGTCAGTGCTCTCTCCTCAGGAGCCCATGATGACAGTGTCAGTGTTCTCTCCTCAGAAGCCACGATGACAGTGTCAGTGTTCTCTCCTCAGGAGCCCATGATGACAGTGTCAGTGTTCTCTCCTCAGGAGCCCATGATGACAGTGTCAGTGTTCCCTCCTCCGGAGCCCATGATGACAGTGTCAGTGTTCCCTCCTCCGGAGCCCATGATGACAGTGTCAGTGATCTCTCCTCAGAAGCCATGATGACAGTGTCAGTGTTCTCTCCTCCGGAGCCCATGATGACAGTGTCAGTGCTCCCTCCTCCGGAACCCATGATGACAGTGTCAGTGTTCTCTCCTCTGGAGCCCATGATGACAGTGTCAGTGTTCTCTCCTCCGGAGCCCATGATGACAGTGTCAGTGTTCCCTCCTCCGGAGCCCATGATGACAGTGTCAGTGCTCCCTCCTCCGGAGCCCATGAGGACAGTGTCAGTGTTCCCTCCTCCGGAGCCCATGATGACAGTGTCCGTATTCCCTCCTCAGAAGCCATGATGACAGTGTCAGTGTTCTCTCCTCCGGAGCCCATGATGACAGTGTCCGTATTCCCTCCTCAGGAGCCCATGATGACAGTGTCCGTATTCCCTCCTCAGAAGCCATGATGACAGTGTCAGTGTTCCCTCCTCCGGAGCCCATGATGACAGTGTCCGTATTCCCTCCTCAGAAGCCATGATGACAGTGTCAGTGTTCTCTCCTCCGGAGCCCATGATGATAGTGTCAGTGTTCCCTCCTCCGGAGCCCATGATGACAGTGTCAGAGTTCTCTCCTCAGAAGCCCATGATGACAGTGTCAGTGCTCTCTCCTCAGGAGCCCATGATGACAGTGTCAGTGCTCTCTCCTCAGGAGCCCATGATAACAGTGTCAGTGCTCTCTCCTCAGGAGCCCATGATGACAGTGTCAGTGTTCTCTCCTCCGGAGCCCATGATGATAGTGTCAGTGTTCCCTCCTCCGGAGCCCATGATGACAGTGTCAGTGTTCTCTCCTCAGAAGCCATGATGACAGTGTCAGTGCTCTCTCCTCAGGAGCCCATGATGACAGTGTCAGTGTTCTCTCCTCCGGAGCCCATGATGACAGTGTCAGTGTTCCCTCCTCCGGAGCCCATGATGACAGTGTCAGTGTTCTCTCCTCAGAAGCCATGATGACAGTGTCAGTGATCTCTCCTCCGGAGCCCATGATGACAGTGTCAGTGTTCTCTCCTCAGGAGCCCATGATGACAGTGTCAGTGTTCCCTCCTCCGGAGCCCATGATGACAGTGTCAGTGTTCCCTCCTCCGGAGCCCATGATGACAGTGTCAGTGATCTCTCCTCAGAAGCCATGATGACAGTGTCAGTGCTCCCTCCTCCGGAGCCCATGATGACAGTGTCAGTGCTCCCTCCTCCGGAGCCCATGATGACAGTATCAGTGCTCTCTCCTCAGGAGCCCATGATGACAGTGTCAGTGTTCCCTCCTCAGAAGCCCATGATGACAGTGTCAGTGTTCTCTCCTCAGGAGCCCATGATGACAGTGTCAGTGTTCCCTTCTCCGGTGCCCATGATGACAGTATCAGTGCTCTCTCCTCAGGAGACCATGATGACAGTGTCAGTGTTCCCTCCTCAGAAGCCCATGATGACAGTGTCAGTGTTCTCTCCTCAGGAGCCCATGATGACAGTGTCAGTGTTCCCTCCTCAGGAGCCCATGATGACAGTGTCAGTGTTCTCTCCTCAGGAGCCCATGATGACAGCATCAGTGTTCTCTCCTCAGGAGCCCATGATGACAGTGTCAGTGTTCTCTCCTCAGGAGCCCATGATGACAGTGTCAGTGTTCCCTTCTCCGGAGCCCATGATGACAGTATCAGTGCTCTCTCCTCAGGAGACCATGATGACAGTGTCAGTGTTCTCTCCTCAGGAGCCCATGATGACAGTATCAGTGCTCTCTCCTCAGGAGCCCATGATGACAGTGTCAGTGTTCCCTCCTCAGAAGCCCATGATGACAGTATCAGTGCTCTCTCCTCAGGAGCCCATGATGACAGTGTCAGTGCTCCCTCCTCCGGAACCCATGATGACAGTGTCAGTGCTCTCTCCTCAGGAGCCCATGATGACAGTGTCAGTGTTCTCTCCTCCGGAGCCCATGATGATAGAGTCAGTGTTCCCTCCTCCGGAGCCCATGATGACAGTGCCAGTGTTCTCTCCTCAGAAGCCATGATGACAGTGTCAGTGCTCTCTCCTCAGGAGCCCATGATGACAGTGTCAGTGCTCCCCCCTCCGGAGCCCATGATGACAGTGTCCGTATTCCCTCCTCAGGAGCCCATGATGACAGTGTCAGTGTTCTCTCCTCTGGAGCCCATGATGACAGTGTCAGTGCTCTCTCCTCAGGAGCCCATGATGACAGTGTCAGTGTTCTCTCCTCAGAAGCCACGATGACAGTGTCAGTGTTCTCTCCTCAGGAGCCCATGATGACAGTGTCAGTGTTCTCTCCTCAGGAGCCCATGATGACAGTGTCAGTGTTCCCTCCTCCGGAGCCCATGATGACAGTGTCAGTGTTCCCTCCTCCGGAGCCCATGATGACAGTGTCAGTGATCTCTCCTCAGAAGCCATGATGACAGTGTCAGTGTTCTCTCCTCCGGAGCCCATGATGACAGTGTCAGTGCTCCCTCCTCCGGAACCCATGATGACAGTGTCAGTGTTCTCTCCTCTGGAGCCCATGATGACAGTGTCAGTGCTCTCTCCTCAGGAGCCCATGATGACAGTGTCAGTGTTCTCTCCTCCGGAGCCCATGATGACAGTGTCAGTGTTCCCTCCTCCGGAGCCCATGATGACAGTGTCAGTGTTCTCTCCTCAGAAGCCATGATGACAGTGTCAGTGTTCTCTCCTCAGGAGCCCATGATGACAGTGTCAGTGCTCCCTCCTCCGGAGCCCATGATGACAGTGTCAGTGCTCCCTCCTCCGGAGCCCATGAGGACAGTGTCAGTGTTCCCTCCTCCGGAGCCCATGATGACAGTGTCCGTATTCCCTCCTCAGAAGCCATGATGACAGTGTCAGTGTTCTCTCCTCCGGAGCCCATGATGACAGTGTCCGTATTCCCTCCTCAGGAGCCCATGATGACAGTGTCCGTATTCCCTCCTCAGAAGCCATGATGACAGTGTCAGTGTTCCCTCCTCCGGAGCCCATGATGACAGTGTCCGTATTCCCTCCTCAGAAGCCATGATGACAGTGTCAGTGTTCTCTCCTCCGGAGCCCATGATGATAGTGTCAGTGTTCCCTCCTCCGGAGCCCATGATGACAGTGTCAGTGTTCTCTCCTCAGAAGCCCATGATGACAGTGTCAGTGCTCTCTCCTCAGGAGCCCATGATGACAGTGTCAGTGCTCTCTCCTCAGGAGCCCATGATGACAGTGTCAGTGCTCTCTCCTCAGGAGCCCATGATGACAGTGTCAGTGTTCTCTCCTCCGGAGCCCATGATGATAGTGTCAGTGTTCCCTCCTCCGGAGCCCATGATGACAGTGTCAGTGTTCTCTCCTCAGAAGCCATGATGACAGTGTCAGTGCTCTCTCCTCAGGAGCCCATGATGACAGTGTCAGTGTTCTCTCCTCCGGAGCCCATGATGACAGTGTCAGTGTTCCCTCCTCCGGAGCCCATGATGACAGTGTCAGTGTTCTCTCCTCAGAAGCCATGATGACAGTGTCAGTGTTCTCTCCTCCGGAGCCCATGATGACAGTGTCAGTGTTCTCTCCTCAGGAGCCCATGATGACAGTGTCAGTGTTCCCTCCTCCGGAGCCCATGATGACAGTGTCAGTGTTCCCTCCTCCGGAGCCCATGATGACAGTGTCAGTGATCTCTCCTCAGAAGCCATGATGACAGTGTCAGTGCTCCCTCCTCCGGAGCCCATGATGACAGTGTCAGTGCTCCCTCCTCCGGAGCCCATGATGACAGTGTCAGTGTTCTCTCCTCTGGAGCCCATGATGACAGTGTCAGTGCTCTCTCCTCAGGAGCCCATGATGACAGTGTCAGTGTTCTCTCCTCCGGAGCCCATGATGACAGTGTCAGTGTTCCCTCCTCCGGAGCCCATGATGACAGTGTCAGTGTTCTCTCCTCAGAAGCCATGATGACAGTGTCAGTGTTCTCTCCTCAGGAGCCCATGATGACAGTGTCAGTGCTCCCTCCTCCGGAGCCCATGATGACAGTGTCAGTGCTCCCTCCTCCGGAGCCCATGAGGACAGTGTCAGTGTTCCCTCCTCCGGAGCCCATGATGACAGTGTCCGTATTCCCTCCTCAGAAGCCATGATGACAGTGTCAGTGTTCTCTCCTCCGGAGCCCATGATGACAGTGTCCGTATTCCCTCCTCAGGAGCCCATGATGACAGTGTCAGTGTTCTCTCCTCCGGAGCCCATGATGACAGTGTCAGTGCTCCCTCCTCCGGAACCCATGATGACAGTGTCCGTATTCCCTCCTCAGGAGCCCATGATGACAGTGTCAGTGTTCTCTCCTCCGGAGCCCATGATGACAGTGTCAGTGTTCTCTCCTCCGGAGCCCATGATGACAGTGTCAGTGCTCCCTCCTCCGGAACCCATGATGACAGTGTCAGTGTTCTCTCCTCCGGAGCCCATGATGACAGTGTCAGTGCTCCCTCCTCAGGAGCCCATGATGACAGTGTCAGTGTTCTCTCCTCCGGAGCCCATGATGACAGTGTCAGTGTTCTCTCCTCCGGAGCCCATGATGACAGTGTCAGTGCTCCCTCCTCCGGAGCCCATGATGACAGTGTCAGTGCTCTCTCCTCAGAAGCCCATGATGACAGTGTCAGTGCTCTCTCCTCAGAAGCCATGATGACAGTGTCAGTGTTCTCTCCTCAGGAGCCCATGATGACAGTGTCAGTGCTCTCTCCTCAGGAGCCCATGATGACAGTGTCAGTGTTCTCTCCTCCGGAGCCCATGATGATAGAGTCAGTGTTCCCTCCTCCGGAGCCCATGATGACAGTGCCAGTGTTCTCTCCTCAGAAGCCATGATGACAGTGTCAGTGCTCTCTCCTCAGGAGCCCATGATGACAGTGTCAGTGCTCCCCCCTCCGGAGCCCATGATGACAGTGTCCGTATTCCCTCCTCAGGAGCCCATGATGACAGTGTCAGTGTTCTCTCCTCTGGAGCCCATGATGACAGTGTCAGTGCTCTCTCCTCAGGAGCCCATGATGACAGTGTCAGTGTTCTCTCCTCAGAAGCCCATGATGACAGTGTCAGTGTTCTCTCCTCAGGAGCCCATGATGACAGTATCAGTGCTCTCTCCTCAGGAGCCCATGATGACAGTGTCAGTGTTCCCTCCTCAGAAGCCCATGATGACAGTATCAGTGCTCTCTCCTCAGGAGCCCATGATGACAGTGTCAGTGCTCCCTCCTCCGGAACCCATGATGACAGTGTCAGTGCTCTCTCCTCAGGAGCCCATGATGACAGTGTCAGTGTTCTCTCCTCCGGAGCCCATGATGATAGAGTCAGTGTTCCCTCCTCCGGAGCCCATGATGACAGTGCCAGTGTTCTCTCCTCAGAAGCCATGATGACAGTGTCAGTGCTCTCTCCTCTGGAGCCCATGATGACAGTGTCAGTGCTCTCTCCTCAGGAGCCCATGATGACAGTGTCAGTGTTCTCTCCTCAGAAGCCACGATGACAGTGTCAGTGTTCTCTCCTCAGGAGCCCATGATGACAGTGTCAGTGTTCTCTCCTCAGGAGCCCATGATGACAGTGTCAGTGTTCCCTCCTCCGGAGCCCATGATGACAGTGTCAGTGTTCCCTCCTCCGGAGCCCATGATGACAGTGTCAGTGATCTCTCCTCAGAAGCCATGATGACAGTGTCAGTGTTCTCTCCTCTGGAGCCCATGATGACAGTGTCAGTGCTCCCTCCTCCGGAACCCATGATGACAGTGTCAGTGTTCTCTCCTCTGGAGCCCATGATGACAGTGTCAGTGCTCTCTCCTCAGGAGCCCATGATGACAGTGTCAGTGTTCTCTCCTCCGGAGCCCATGATGACAGTGTCAGTGTTCCCTCCTCCGGAGCCCATGATGACAGTGTCAGTGTTCTCTCCTCAGAAGCCATGATGACAGTGTCAGTGTTCTCTCCTCAGGAGCCCATGATGACAGTGTCAGTGCTCCCTCCTCCGGAGCCCATGATGACAGTGTCAGTGCTCCCTCCTCCGGAGCCCATGAGGACAGTGTCAGTGTTCCCTCCTCCGGAGCCCATGATGACAGTGTCCGTATTCCCTCCTCAGAAGCCATGATGACAGTGTCAGTGTTCTCTCCTCCGGAGCCCATGATGACAGTGTCCGTATTCCCTCCTCAGGAGCCCATGATGACAGTGTCCGTATTCCCTCCTCAGAAGCCATGATGACAGTGTCAGTGTTCCCTCCTCCGGAGCCCATGATGACAGTGTCCGTATTCCCTCCTCAGAAGCCATGATGACAGTGTCAGTGTTCTCTCCTCCGGAGCCCATGATGATAGTGTCAGTGTTCCCTCCTCCGGAGCCCATGATGACAGTGTCAGTGTTCTCTCCTCAGAAGCCCATGATGACAGTGTCAGTGCTCTCTCCTCAGGAGCCCATGATGACAGTGTCAGTGCTCTCTCCTCAGGAGCCCATGATGACAGTGTCAGTGCTCTCTCCTCAGGAGCCCATGATGACAGTGTCAGTGTTCTCTCCTCCGGAGCCCATGATGATAGTGTCAGTGTTCCCTCCTCCGGAGCCCATGATGACAGTGTCAGTGTTCTCTCCTCAGAAGCCATGATGACAGTGTCAGTGCTCTCTCCTCAGGAGCCCATGATGACAGTGTCAGTGTTCTCTCCTCCGGAGCCCATGATGACAGTGTCAGTGTTCCTCCTCCGGAGCCCATGATGACAGTGTCAGTGTTCTCTCCTCAGAAGCCATGATGACAGTGTCAGTGTTCTCTCCTCCGGAGCCCATGAGGACAGTGTCAGTGTTCTCTCCTCAGGAGCCCATGATGACAGTGTCAGTGTTCCCTCCTCCGGAGCCCATGATGACAGTGTCAGTGTTCCCTCCTCCGGAGCCCATGATGACAGTGTCAGTGATCTCTCCTCAGAAGCCATGATGACAGTGTCAGTGTTCTCTCCTCCGGAGCCCATGATGACAGTGTCAGTGCTCCCTCCTCCGGAACCCATGATGACAGTGTCAGTGTTCTCTCCTCTGGAGCCCATGATGACAGTGTCAGTGCTCTCTCCTCAGGAGCCCATGATGACAGTGTCAGTGTTCTCTCCTCCGGAGCCCATGATGACAGTGTCAGTGTTCCCTCCTCCGGAGCCCATGATGACAGTGTCAGTGTTCTCTCCTCAGAAGCCATGATGACAGTGTCAGTGTTCTCTCCTCAGGAGCCCATGATGACAGTGTCAGTGCTCCCTCCTCCGGAGCCCATGATGACAGTGTCAGTGCTCCCTCCTCCGGAGCCCATGAGGACAGTGTCAGTGTTCCCTCCTCCGGAGCCCATGATGACAGTGTCCGTATTCCCTCCTCAGAAGCCATGATGACAGTGTCAGTGTTCTCTCCTCCGGAGCCCATGATGACAGTGTCCGTATTCCCTCCTCAGGAGCCCATGATGACAGTGTCCGTATTCCCTCCTCAGAAGCCATGATGACAGTGTCAGTGTTCCCTCCTCCGGAGCCCATGATGACAGTGTCCGTATTCCCTCCTCAGAAGCCATGATGACAGTGTCAGTGTTCTCTCCTCCGGAGCCCATGATGATAGTGTCAGTGTTCCCTCCTCCGGAGCCCATGATGACAGTGTCAGTGTTCTCTCCTCAGAAGCCCATGATGACAGTGTCAGTGCTCTCTCCTCAGGAGCCCATGATGACAATGTCAGTGCTCTCTCCTCAGGAGCCCATGATGACAGTGTCAGTGCTCTCTCCTCAGGAGCCCATGATGACAGTGTCAGTGTTCTCTCCTCCGGAGCCCATGATGATAGTGTCAGTGTCCCCTCCTCCGGAGCCCATGATGACAGTGTCAGTGTTCTCTCCTCAGAAGCCATGATGACAGTGTCAGTGCTCTCTCCTCAGGAGCCCATGATGACAGTGTCAGTGTTCTCTCCTCCGGAGCCCATGATGACAGTGTCAGTGTTCCCTCCTCCGGAGCCCATGATGACAGTGTCAGTGTTCTCTCCTCAGAAGCCATGATGACAGTGTCAGTGTTCTCTCCTCCGGAGCCCATGATGACAGTGTCAGTGTTCTCTCCTCAGGAGCCCATGATGACAGTGTCAGTGTTCCCTCCTCCGGAGCCCATGATGACAGTGTCAGTGTTCCCTCCTCCGGAGCCCATGATGACAGTGTCAGTGTTCCCTCCTCCGGAGCCCATGATGACAGTGTCAGTGATCTCTCCTCAGAAGCCATGATGACAGTGTCAGTGCTCCCTCCTCCGGAGCCCATGATGACAGTGTCAGTGCTCCCTCCTCCGGGCCCATGATGACAGTGTCAGTGTTCTCTCCTCT
>NW_027010004.1:0-13730 GCF_036934945.1 Oncorhynchus masou masou
GTGCTGTACTCACTTGAACAGGAAGGTGGCACAGCGGTCCTTCCTGTGGGCAAATTTTGTCATGAAACTTTGTCATAAAAGTCTGTCATTGTCTGGATTTATGGTGCTTTCAAGACAACTGGGAACTCTGACGTCAGTGACCTTCAAGTCGGAGCGCTAGAAAGAGGCCTGAGTTTCCAACTTGGAATTCCGAGTTAGATGACCGTTCAAAACATATTTTCTCAGTCGGAGCAATTTTTTTTCCAGTTGTCTTGAACTCACTGAAGTCGGAGATTTCCCAGTTCCGAGTTCCAGTTGTTTTGAATGCAACAGAAGTCATGATGGATTGACAGTATGGACAATGCATTCAACCTTTTCTGGCCCATGGTGTTGCGTGTGAATGTTTATCCTTTTAAGCTTGGACAAGAGGCCCTTGGACCACACACCCTCTCCATCGAATAGCAGGCAGGGCAAGCAAAATAGTGATTACTTTGTAATGCTTGCAGTTAGTCACTGATTCCTTCCAAACCACTCATTGTTGTCAATTTACAACTTGTTGTGTAATGTTTATGTCCAATGGCCAATGAGCACCGATACATTTTATCTATCATTTGTATTCATATGACAAGGATTGAAAAGGATTTGCCAGTAGATTGTCGATATGATTGGTAATGATGACTGCTTGTCTCGCTTGCTAGCTAAGATTTTGAAAGTACGATGTTGACATGATCAGTCCAATCAAAGCTATGGTAGATACAACGTGATTTGACATAATTTTATCTGTGACCAATGCCCTTGAGCCTTCTTGGATGGGCACTTCTAATGTAATTCTATGGCAGCACCCAAGGAGGCAATTTCCTCCTTTTATTGAGTTGAGATCTGTCAGACATTTCCACCTGACCTAATTACTGCGCCCCTGGCCCAGCTGAGTAAATGGCAATGAATTAAAGAATTATTCCACCAACTCAATGGGCTTTTTCTACAGCCACCCTGGAAATGTGTTAAATTCCACACTCCTCAAAAAAGGCTCATTGCTCCCCGTCCTCTGCCAGAGGAATCAGTCGGGCAACTGGCCGGATATATGTCCGGTTATTCACCTGTATCTCCACTGATCTAACACGACCATTGGTCCCAGGCATGGTCTTAGTTATACGGCCCACCGGCCAGGAGGCTTGAGGCAGCTGAGGGTCCACAATCATTAATACTTGGCCAGTTTCCAGGCTGGCCATTTCTCTCCGCCATTTCCCTCTGTGCTGTAGACTTGGTAGGTAATCCAAATTAATCGGGCCCAAAAATGGTCAGCTAAGATCTGGCTGTGTCGCCACCGGAGTCTGCCTACGAGGTTGGTATCAGCATACATGGCTTGAGGAAGTGACGCATCTCGGCGTCCCATCAAGAGCATATTCGGTGTAACCGGATCGGGGTCAGCGATGTCTGCAGAGACATATCCCAAGGGTTTGGAGTTTAGAATCCCTTCCACCTCTATCAGGACGGTCCTCAAGACAGTTTCATTGACAGTTTGGTCCCCTAGTACGACTTGTAAGGCCGTCTTTACAGATTTGATCTCTTCCTCCCATGTTCCTCCAAAATGAGGAGCTCCTGGAGGATTAAATTTGAATGAGATTTGTTGGTCCATCAGCTGATCCTGGAGGCTGGGTTCCATGGCTTGGAAGACTTCCTCCAACCTGGCGTCTCCTGCCTTGAAGTCCGTACTTCTGTCAGCCAGGATCTCGTAGGGTTTCCCCCGTCGAGAGAAAAACCACCGTAGGGCCATGAGGAAGGCCTCAGTATCCAAACTCTCCAGTAGGTCCACTTGGACACATCTGTTTGTCAAACACTTGAATAGAATGCCCCAGCGCTTTTCCACACGACGACCTAGCTTGATTATCAAGGGGCCAAAGCAATCTAATCCTGTTGACCAGAAGGGTGTTTTAAGGAGGCCCAAGCAAAATCTGCCATTTTGGTCACCGTGGCTCCGGCCCGCCATCTCTGACATTCTACACAGGCGTATTGGTGCTTACGAATGGCTCCTCGTCCTCCAATTATCCAGTACTTCTGCCTCATCTCCCCATAGACCCTCTCTGGCCCTGGGTGGAGAAGTCTCACATCATAACTCTTGATGAGGAGCCTGGTAAGAGGGTGTCTGGAGTCAAGGATAATTGGGTGGATAGCATCTGGGGCCAAAACCTCTGCTTGGCGCAGCCTCCCTCCGACTCTGATCACTCCAAGGATTGGATCATATTCTGGGGCGAGAGGGAGAAGACGGCTGTTCTTAGTCACTTCCCTACCGACTTTCAGAGCTTTTAACTCCTCATGGAAGCTAACTGCTTGTGCTTGCTGGAGGAGTAGTGTGTCTGCCGCGAGGGATGTGGGTATCGAAGCCACCCCATCTGAGGTCTGGTTTGTGGAGACGATCAGATCCGGCAGTGTTTGGGATTGTGCTAGGTCAGGGAGAGCTGTTGTTGGTTCCGTAGAGATGCTGTAGCATTGGGCGGACTTCCTTAACTCATGAGCTTCAGTTGGTTGCGGAGGGGCCGCATGCCTGGGGGCTGTCGGCCACTCATACTCTGGTTGGCACAAGAATGATGGTCCCAAGCACCAGCGATGGGGTTGAGCCAGTTCCTTAAGGGTTTTACCGTGAGTAACGTCATCAGCAGGATTGTTTATGCTATCAACATACCTCCAGTCCTGTACTTCGGTTAGGTCTTGGATTTCCGAAATGCGAGTTCCGACGAACACCTTATACCTCCAGGACTCCGTCTTGAGCCAGGTCAATACAGTGGTCGAATCACTCCAGTAGATGACCCTTTGGATTGGCAAGGTGAGCTCGGCTCGCAAGGTAGAGGCCAACTGGGCTCCGGAAAGGGCAGCACTGAGTTCTAGCCTAGGCATTGACAACTGCTTCTTGGGTGCGACCCTGGACCTGGCCATGACAAAGGAGACATGGGTGTGGCCTGCCTTATCCTCCACTCTTAGATATGAAACCGCCCCATAAGCTCGCTCCGAAGCATCACAGAACACATGCAGTTCCAGGCATGATCCAAGTTGGTCAGCATAGGGTGGTACGTAACGTCTTGGCATTTGTACTTCAGAGAGCTCCGATAACTCTGTTTCCCAACACATCCATCGTTCCACTAGGTCAGCCGGGTGGATTGGTTCATCCCAGTCCCTCTTGGTCTGCCACAGGTCCTGGACTAAGACTTTGGCCCGGGTTGTGTATGGCAGGATATACCCAAGGGGATCGTATTGACTGGCCAGGGTCCGATAGATGGTGCGCAGAGTGGGGGTTTCGGTACTCATGGCTGAGGGGTGCTTGTACCCAAGGGTATCCGGTATGCAGCTCCATCTCAGTCCTAGAGTGGGCTCTTGTGGGTTAGCGCCAGACTGCGATAGCCATAGTTCACTGCTACTGGACCTAGCTTGTGGCGGGAGGTGCTGGATAACCTCTGCTCTGTTACTAGCCCACTGCCGGACCTCAAATCCCCCTTTGGACAGGAGATTCCGTACTTTATCAAGGAGTGCTTTCGCTTCAGCCGTGGATGGGATGCTCTGTAAGCAGTTATCCAAATAGAAGGCATTTTACACTGAATCCTATACCTCTGGGTCACTGTCTGGGTGTTCCCGTGCATGTCTCTGCAGAGCGTATATGGCACAACAAGGACTGCAGGTGGTGCCAAATGGGAGTACTTGCCATTCATAGATGGTGGGCTCTCCGTCTCGTTCCATATCTCGCCATATGAACCGGAGCAGTTTGGTGTCGGAAGGCAGTAAACAAATCTGATGAAACATGGCTTTGATGTCTCCACTGATTGCTGTAGAGTGCTGCCGGAACCGGAGAAGGACACCGAGCAAGGAAGGACCTAAGGTTGGTCCGGGGAGTAGACAGTCATTCAGGCTTTGACCAGCAGCTTGGAATGAACAGTTGAAGACAAGTCTATACTTCCCACCATGTTGCTGGATAACATGGTGAGGGAGATACCAGGATTCACGGAGTGCGTTTCCCTCTTCATGAGCTGTCACTTCAGTGATTTAGCCTGCCTTCACAAGGTTATGAATCTCTCGGTTATGAACTTCTGCAAGCTCAGGATTCTTCACCAGGCGTCGCTCCGTTCCACGCAGTAGTGGGAGTACAGCCCGTGTCGTGGTTGCCAGAGGAGGATTTTTGGGCATCCGTAGCAGTGGGGTCGCATACCTGCGAACGCCATCCATTTCAGTGGTGGTGGTGCTCTTCTCCAGGAGGTCTAATGCATAGGAGTCATGTTTCGAGCGAGTGAAATCCTGTAGCTTTCGGTTGGAGAAAGTGTCCATCTTCCAGAGCATCTCAACATTACGAAGGAAGCCAGTGGCTGCACAGGGGAATGGATCTGGATTGCTTCTGGTGAAGAGGACTTGCTGGGACTGTACAGCTTGAGTGGACAGAAGTAGATGGGATGGACCTTGCACAGCCTAACCCAAGGATGTATGGACAGCAATGGGCCCTCCTTTTGGTCCAGCTCGTATAGGCTCAGTCGGGGTGACGAGATGTGGGTGGTCTGACCCAATCAGGATAAGTGGCGCTACTCTGGCCAGGTTAGGAAGAGGCAATCCTCGTAGATGAGGATATTGTTTCTGTAGAACACTTACCGGGCAGGAGTGCTCTCCAATGTCATTTCCAAAAGGACAAATTCACTCTCCTTTCCGCTTTCAAATTATGGCAGTTTGGGTCTGGGAATTCCATAGGCTGAGGCTACTAGAAGTTTCATTATGTTGCCTCCCTCTTCTGGTTGCGTGAAGGATAAACCCGGGACTTCTGATGAGCCCACTGTGGCCTCATTTTGCCGGTCCCCTACTGTCCCAGACCCTCCATTTGTGGCAGCCGGAATTGGGTGAGAGCCCTCCGACCTGATGTTTGAGGACTGGCCTGGCCCTGGACGAAAGGAACGATTTGCCGTGGTTGGTAATTGGCGGAAAGGCAAAGGAGTGAGGCTTTGTCCAGATGGAGGAATGCTAACTTGTGTCACTGGCATAGAGGGCGTTGGCGGAACGGCCTGTCTCCCATCCTCCGTGTTGGCTGTTGACCCCGGAGCCTCCGGGGACCGTGTCTGTGCCTCGACCTAGGTTGGGCAAAACTAAACATGGCGGTGTTCGCCTTAGCAATCTCACTAGGATAAAGACCTCCTCCATTCCTGTCATTATTGAAAGAGATCATGATATCTCAAAATAGGGCTACTTAATGTTAGATCCCTTACTTCAAAGGCAATTATAGTCAATGAACTAATCACTGATCATTATCTTGATGTGATTGGCCTGACTGAAACATGGCTTAAGCCTGATGAATTTACTGTGTTAAATGAGGCCTCACCTCCTGGTTACACTAGTGACCATATCCCCCGTGCATCCCGCAAAGGCGGAGGTGTTGCTAACATTTACGATAGCAAATTTCAATTTACAAAAAAAAATGGCGTTTTCGTCTTTTGGGCATCTAGTCATGAAATCTATGCAGCCTACTCAATCACTTTTTATAGCTACTGTTTACAGGCCTCCTGGGCCATATACAGCGTTCCTCATTGAGTTCCCTGAATTCCCATCGGACCTTGTAGTCATAGCAGATAATATTCTAATCTTTGGTGACTTTAATAATCACATGGAAAAGTCCACAGACCCACTCCAAAAGGCTATCGGAGCCATCATCGACTCAGTGGGTTTTGTCCAACATGTCTCTGGACCCACTCACTGTCACAGTCATACTCTGGACCTAGTTTTGTCCCATGGAATAAATGTTGTGGATCTTAATGTTTTTCCTCATAATTCTGGACTATCGGACCACCATTTTATTACGTTTGCAATTGCAACAAATAATCTGCCCAGACCCCAACCAAGGAACATCAAAAGTCGTGCTATAAATTCACAGACAACAAAAAGATTCCTTGATGTCCTTCCAGACTCCCTCTGTCTACCCAAGTACGCTAGAGGACAAAAATCAGTTAACCACCTAACAGAGGAACTCAATTTACCGGGGCTGTGCTTTGGCAAAGTGGGTGGGGTTATATCCTTCCTGTTTGGCCCTGTCCGGGGGTGTCCTCGGATGGGGCCACAGTGTCTCCTGACCCCTCCTGTCTCAGCCTCCAGTATTTATGCCGCAGTAGTTTATGTGTCGGGGGGCAAGGGTCAGTTTGTTATATCTGGAGTACTACTCCTGTCCTATTCTGTGTCCTGTGTGAATTTAAGTGTGCTCTCTCTAATTCTCTCTTTCTCTCTCTCTTTCTCTCTCTCGGAGGACCTGAGCCCCAGGACCATGCCTCAGGACTACCTGACATGATGACTCCTTGCTTTCCCCAGTCCACCTGGCCGTGCTGCTGCTCCAGTTTCAACTGTTCTGCCTTATTATTATTGGACCATGCTGGTCATTTATTAACATTTGAACATCTTGGCCATGTTCTGTTATAATCTCCACCCTGCACAGCCAGAAGAGGACTGGCAACCCCACATAGCCTGGTTCCTCTCTAGGTTTCTTCCTAGGTTTTGGCCTTTCTAGGGAGTTTTTCCGAGCCACCCTCTTCTACACCTGCATTGCTTGCCGTTTGGGGTTTTAGCCTGGGTTTCTGTACAGCACTTTGAGATATCAGCTGATGTACGAAGGGCTATATAAATACATTTTATTTGATTTGTGTGCCATGCTGTACAAGAGGGGCAGATTGGGAAAGAAAGGCAGACAGGTCAGGTCCATGTGGAGGGGTGGTCAGGTCAACTCCCTGTTCGTTCCTCTCCAGGAAGGATGAGACCATCCGTGCCTCCTCCAATTCCCTTCTGGCTTGACGGTGCCGTCGCTGCTGTGCCAGGTCCTTGGCAATGAATTCCCGTTCCTGTAGAGCTCTAAGGGCCTGCACATCCGATTGGTGACATCGTTCGTCAGCCTGTCGTTCCTCCTCAATCTGACGCTCAATTTCCTCCAATGCTAATAGTTTCATCCTCTCTTGTAGGACAGCGGTCTGTGAATCACTGAGGGCTAGTGAATGGCGGCTGCCATGGTCACTTCCCAAGAGGTATCCACTGGTCGAACTCCCACTCCGCCTAGAGTGCTTCGACGATTTCCCATAATATCCTCTTAACGCTAGGGGGCAGAATTTTCACTTTTGGATAAATAGCATGCCCAATTTCAACTTCCTGCTACTCATGCCAAGAATATAAGATATCCTTCAAAGCTCATCCCTAAGCTAAAGATCCTGTGACTAAACACCTCCCTCTGCAACTGGATCCTGGACTTCCTGACAGGCCACCCCCCGGGTGGTGAGTGTAGGTAGCAACACATCTGCCATGCTGATCCTCAACACTGGAGCTCCCCAGGGGTGCATGCTCAGTCCCCTCCTGTACTCCCTGTTCACCCACGACTGCATGGCCAGGCACGACTCCAACACCATCATTAAGTTTGCAGATGACACAACAATGGTAGGCCTGATCACCGATAACGACGAGAAAGCTTATAGGGAGGAGGTCAGAGACCTGGCCGGGTGGTGCCAGAATAACAACCTATCCCTCAATGTAACCAAGACTAGGGAGATGATTGTGGACTACAGGAAAAGGAGGCCCAAGAACGCCCCCATTCTCATCAACAGGGCTGTAGTGGAGCAGGTTGACAGCTTCAAGTTCCTTGGTGTCCACATCAATAACAAACTAGAATGGTCCAAACACACCAAGACAGTTGTGAAGAGGGCACGACAAAGCCTATTCCCACCTCAGGAAACTAAAAATATTTGGCATGGGTCCTCAGATCCTCAAAAGGTTCTACAGCTGCAACATCGAAAGCATCCTGACTGGATGCAATCACTGCCTGGTACGGCAATAGCTCGGCCTCCGACCGCAAGGCACTACAGAGGGTAGTGCGTACAGCCCGGTACATCACTGGGGCTAAAATGCCTGCCATCCAGTACCTCTACACCAGGCGGTGAGAGGAAGGCCCTAAAAATTGTCAAAGACCCCAGCCACCCCAGTCATAGACTGTTCTCTCTACTACCGCATGGCAAGCAGTACCGGAGTGCCAAGTCTTGGACAAAAAGGCTTTTCAACAGTTTTGACCCCCAAGCCATAAGACGAATGAACAGGTAATCAATTGGCTACCCTGAATATTTGCATTGTGTGCCCCCTCAACCCCTCTTTTTTATGCTGCTGCTACTCTCTGTTTATCATATATGCATGGTCACTTTAACTATACATTCATGTACATACTACCTCAATGACCAACCAGTGCTCCCGCACATTGGCTAACCGGGCTATCTGCATTGTGTCCCACCCACCACCCGCCAACCCCCTCTTTTACGCTATTGCTACTCTCTGTTCATCATATACAGTGGGGCAAAAAAGTATTTATTCAGCCACCAATTGTGCATGTTCTCCCACTTAAAAAGATGAGAGAGGCCTGTAATTTTCATCGTAGGTACACTTCAACTATGACAGACAAAATGAGAAAAAAAATCAAGAAAACCACATTGACGGATTTTTTATGAATTTATTTGCAAATTATGGTGGAAAATAAGTATTTGGTCACCTACATACAAGCAAGATTTCTGACTCTCACAGACCTATAACTTCTTCTTTAAGAGGCTCCTCTGTCCTCCACTCGTTACCCGTGTTAATGGCACCTGTTTGAACTTGTTATCAGTATAAAAGACACCTGTTCACAACCTCAAACAGTCACACTCCAAACTCCACTATGGCCAAGACCAAAAAGCTGTCAAAGGACACCAGAAACAAAATTGTAGACCTGCACCAGGCTGGGAAGACTGAATCTGGAATAGATAAGCAGCTTGGTTTGAAGAAATCAAATGTGGGAGCAATTATTAGGAAATGGAAGACATACAAGACCACTGATAATCTCCCTCAATCTGGGGCTCCACGCAAGATCGCACCCCGTGGGGTCAAAATGATCACAAGAACGGTGAGCAAAAATCCCAGAACCACATGGGGGGTCCTAGTGAATGACCTGCAGAGTGCTAGGACCAAAGTAACAAAGCCTACCATCAGTAACACACTACGCCGCCAGGGACTCAAATCCTGCAGTGCCTGACGTGTCCCCTTGCTTAAGCCAGTACATGTCCAGGCCCGTCTGAAGTTTCCTAGAGAGCATTTGGATGATCCAGAAGAAGATTGGGAGAATGTGATATGGTCAGATCAAACCAAAATATAACTTTTTGGTAAAAACTCAACTCATCGTGTTTGGAGGACAAAGAATTCTGAGTTGCATCCAAAGAACACCATACCTACTGTGAAGCATGGGGGTGGAAACATCATGCTTTGTGGCTGTTTTTCTGCAAAGGGACCAGGACGACTTATCCGTGTAATGGAAAGAATGAATGGGGCCATGTATCGTGAGATTTTGAGTGAAAACCTCTTTCCATCAGCAAGGGCATTGAAGATGAAACGTGGCTGGGTCTTTCAGTATGACAATGATCCCAAACACACCACCCGGGCAACGAAGGAGTGGCTTCGTAAGAAGCATTTCAAGGTCCTGGACTGGCCTAGCCAGTCTCCAGATCTCAACCCCATAGAAAATCTTTGGAGGGTGTTGAAAGTTCGTGTTGCCCAGCAACAGCCCCAAAACATCACTGCTCTAGAGGAGATCTGCATGGAGGAATGGGCCAAAATATCAGCAACAGTGTGTGAAAACCTTGTAAAGACATTTGACCTCTGTCATTGCCAACAAAGGGTATATAACAAAGTATTGAGATAAACTTTTGTTATTGACCAAATACTTATTTTCCACCATTATTCACAAATAAATTCATAAAAAATCATCCTACATTCCTACATTTTTTTCTCATTTTGTCTGTCATAGTTGAAGTGTACCTATGATGAAAATTAACAGTCCTCTCTCATCTTTTTAAGTGGGAGAACTTGCACAATTGGTGGCTGACTAAAGACTTTTTTGCCCCACTGTATGCATAGTCACTTTAACCATATCTACATGTACATACTACCTCAATCAGCCTGACTAACCGGTGTCTGTATGTATCCTCAATACTTTTATTGCCTCGCTACTGTATATAGCCTGTCTTTTTACTGTTGTTTTATTTCTTTACCTACCTATTGTTCACCTAATACCTTTTTTGCACTATTGGTTAGAGCCTGTAAGTAAGCATGTACAACGCCTGTTGAATTCGGCGCACGTGACAAATAAACTTTGATTCGAAGTGCTCAAATGCCTATGCATTTGCATAAGTTCAAATATGCGTATGGGTGTTTTGAATTAATCATCACCGTAGAAAGCACTGTCGTTGTGTTCGCCGTTGAAACAACACCCACAACGACCATGTTTTCCACTTAGTTTCAACCTGCTGTTAACCTATTTTCATTTTATTTGCGATTTTCAGAAATCGTTAACGTTGCGTTATGCTAATGAGCCTGAGGCTTTAGTCACGATCCCGGATCCGGGATGGGGAGTTTCCCCAAGGTGTCTGCAGCATTTCTTCAAATTGATCAATCACAGTGAGGTGAGTTTTAAAAGCAAGATACTGTTTGCTGTGATTATCGATTGCATTTGAATTGATGTCAGGAGTGGTTAAGAAGAACAATGGACCCCTGAAAATCAGTCCATTAGCGACCCGATAGTCTTTAGCAAGTTGGGTACTACCAATTACTGTCCAGAGTGCATAAAAGGAGATTACTGTGACTCAACGGTCATGCTAAATTTTTACTGTGGTCACGGTAATTTGGCTTCTCCGAGCTCTGGTGCTGCTGATGATCATTCGCCCACCAAACTTGCTAACTGTCTGGTACTCAGCACTCTATTGTCCCTCTAATCCTCTCTGACATCAATGCAAATGTGTATAAAAATCTAATCAAACACTTCATTAGAGCCCATGAGCTCATGATGCGCAACATTTCTACAGGCTATGGAATTGCGTGAGGAAACAGTGATGGACTTTAGGCTGACTACATTTCTCAACTTCCCTAATATTAGGCACATTGTTTTGCTTTACAACAGGAATATAGCCTACCTGGCTAGCATGACAATTAAGTCCTCCATTCGCTATTTAAGTGCATAGATGACTTGTATTTTTCCCCTGTTCTGAAACCGGTGCATGATAATAGTCCATTCTAAATCAAAACAAAATTCTCACGTATTATTTAGTATATTTTAAGACAAGATTTTTTTTAATTTTAATTTTATTTATTTCAACTTTATTTAACCAGGTAGGCTAGTTGAGAACAAGTTCCCATTTACAACTGAAAAGAGAAAAAAAAGAGTCTATATACATTGTGTGCAAAAGGCATGAGCAGGTAGGCGAATAATTACAATTTAGCAGATTAACACTGGAGTGATAAATGATCAGATGGTCATGTGCATGAAGATATACTGGTGTGCAAAAGAGCAGAAAAGTAAATAAATAAAAACAGTATGGGGATGAGGTAGGTAAATTGGGTGGGTTATTTACCACTAGACTATGTACAGCTGCAGCGATCGGTTAGCTGCTCAGATAGCAGATGTTTAAAGTTGGTGAGGGAGATAAATGTCTCCAACTTCAGCGATTTTTGCAATTCGTTCCAGTCACAAGCAGCAGAGAACTGGAAGGAAAGGCGGCCAAATGAGGTGTTGGCTTTAGGGATGATCAGTGAGATACACCTGCTGGAGTGCGTGCTACGGGTGGGTGTTGCCATCGTGACCAGTGAACTGAGATAAGGCGGAGCTTTACCTTGCATGGACTTGTAGATGACCTGGAGCCAGAGGGTCTGGCGACGAATATGTAGCGAGGACCAGCCGACGAGAGCATACAGGTCACAGTGGTGGGTGGTATAAGGTGCTTTAGTAACAAAACGGATGGGACTGTGATAAACTGCATCCAGTTTGCTGAGAAGAGTATTGGCAGCTATTTTGCAGATGACATCGCCGAAGTTGAGGACCGGTAGGATAGTCAGTTTTACTAGGGTAAGTTTGGCGGCGTGAGTGTAGGAGGCTTTGTTGCGGAATAGAAAGCCGACTCTAGATTTGATTTTAGATTGGAGATGTTTGATATGATTCTGGAAGGGGAGTTTACAGTCTAGCCAGACACCTAGGTACTTATAGATGTCCACATATTCTAGGTCGGAACCATCCAGGGTGGTGATGCTAGTCGGGCGTGCGGATGCAGGCAGTGAACGGTTGAAAAGCATGCATTTGGTTTTACTAGCAGTTAAGAGCAGTTGGAGGCCACAGAAGGAGTGTTGTATGGCATTGAAGCTCGTTTGGAGGTTAGATAGCACAGTGTCCAAGGAAGGGCCAGATGTATACAGAATGGTGTCGTCTGCGTAGAGGTGAATCAGGGAATTGCCCGCAGCGAGAGCAACATCATTGATATATACAGAGAAAAGAGTCGGCCCGAGAATTGAACCCTGTGGCACCCCCATAGAGACTAACAGAGGACCGGACAACATGCCCTCCGATTTGACACACTGAACTCTGTCTGCAAAGTAGTTGGTGAACCAGGCAATGCAGTCATTAGAAAAACCGAGGCTACTGAGTCTGCCGATAAGAATATGGTGATTGACAGAGTCAAAAGCCTTGGCCAGGTCGATGAAGATGGCTGCACAGTCCGGTCTTTTATCGATGGCGGTTATGATATCGTTTAGTACCTTGAGCGTGGCTGAGGTGCACCCGTGACCGGCTCGGAAACCAGATTGCACAGCTGAGAAGGTACGGTGGGATTCGAGATGGTCAGTGATCTGTTTGTTGACCAGGCTTTCGAAGACCTTCGATAGGCAGGGCAGGATGGATATAGGTCTGTAACAGTTTGGGTCCAGGGTGTCTCCCCCTTTGAAGAGGGGGATGACTGCGGCAGCATTCCAATCCTTGGGGATCGCAGACGATATGAAAGAGAGGTTGAACAGGCTGGTAATAGGGGTTGTGACAATGGCGGTGGATAGTTTCAGAAATAGATGGTCCAGATTGTCAAGACCAGCGAGAGGTGCTTTGAGAGGTGAGAGGTGAGTGAGAGGTGAGTGAGAGGTGAGTGAGAGGTGAGAGGTGAGTGAGAGGTGCTTTGGAACAGGCAACTGGGAGAAGGGAATTATACCTATTATATTCAGCCCAAGGGCACTACGGCATGGATTTCTTTAGGGGGCATTATGGCCACACTAGGAGGATGCCGCCAGGAAATTTGTGGCATTATCAAGTGCTTGTCAAATTGTGAATGAGAGACTGATGAAGAGTGTACACGAAACAAAGCAGAGCTCATGCCTTTAATGCAGCTTTTTTCAAATCCTCATTAAAGTTGCATCATGCAGCCTCAGAATGTATAAAACATCTAAACATATAGGCCAACGTTTGTATCACAACCACAGTTGCATAAATAACTCTAAATTAAGCAAATAGGAGGACCTGTTTCTTTGTTAACCCTCAACACAGAATAGCCACACTCCCTCAAATCGTTTAGAGAAACATCCTTTCTATTTTATTCAGCTATGTTCAATTGCATTCTTCATGCCATAAAATAATGCCACATAATTCTAAGCAAATCTTGTCTGCTAAGTGAACTAGTGTAGCTCACAGCCATTTGGCATAGCCAGATCAGGGACTAACATAAGGATACCTCAGAGTATGCTATTCCGTTCTTCTGAAATAGACTACATTTTCTTCCTCTCATGTTTCTTTAGACCTGTGGAAAATAAATAATGGAATTATTGTATGGTGTAGGCAATATTACATGGATTTACTCAACTTTTTTAAATAAAAATGTTCCAAAGGTCTGCATAGGTGTCTTTTAGGCTATACGTGGAAGCCAGTGTTTTTATTTAACACACTC
>NW_027010004.1:19230-37114 GCF_036934945.1 Oncorhynchus masou masou
TCAAAACTCAAATTAATAGAACCACTCGCATCAATAAAACATTTCAAAAGCAATGAGGCTGATGCAACAGATCATAATGTTTATCTTAAAATGTTCATAAACGATTAGGTTTTTCTTCACATTATAAGTGCAGTCATACACAAACTGCAGTAGGCTATGTGCGAATGTTCCTAAATGCAATCAATTAGCGGGAAACCACCATTCTCAAAAGTGACCACAAATGCTATTATGCATGTAATGCTTTATTATAAAGGTGCATTTTTATGGTAAAAATGATCTTCCTCAAAACCTGAAACTCGCGTGCCGCCTAAGGATGCCAGTTAGGCTCTGGACCGGTTGTAAAGCAGATTAATGTTCTTAGTTATTTGGCCACTTAGTAGTGATATAAACTTTATCAAAAACATACAGGCCTGTGGACTAGGCTACATGAGGTGTGAGACTATGATGTGAATGTGTCGTAAGAAAAAGGCATGTGCTGTTTCTTGCCTTACTTGCCTACACAAGCCGGGCATCACTCACAAATGATAATATATCATTGACAAGTGATAGGCTAATACAGTCATCCATCAGACTACTCTTGATCAACAGCTCTGCCCCCCCCCCCCCCCGCAGCTACTCGCCCAAGCCTCCCCAGCTTCTCCTTTACCCAAATCCAGATAGCAGATGTTCTGAAAGAGCTGCAAAACCTGGACCCGTACAAATCAGCTGGTCTTGACAATCTGGACCATCTATTTCTGAAACTATCCACCGCCATTGTCACAACCCCTAATACCAGCCTGTTCAACCTCTCTTTCATATTGTCTGCGATCCCCAAGGATTGGAATGCTGCCACAGTCATCCCCCTCTTCAAAGGGGGAGACACCCTGGACCCAAACTGTTACAGACCTATATCCATCCTGCCCTGCCTATCGAAGGTCTTCGAAAGCCTGGTCAACAAACAGATCACTGACCATCTCGAATCCCACCGTACCTTCTCAGCTGTGCAATCTGGTTTCCGAGCCGGTCACGGGTGCACCTCAGCCACGCTCAAGGTACTAAACGATATCATAACCGCCATCGATAAAAGACCGTACTGTGCAGCCATCTTCATCGACCTGGCCAAGGCTTTCGACTGTGTCAATCACCATATTCTTATCGGCAGACTCAGTAGCCTCGGTTTTCTAATGACTGCCTTGCCTGCTTCACCAACTACTTTGCAGACAGAGTTCAGTGTGTCAAATCGGAGGGCATGTTGTCTGGTCCTCTGTTAGTCTCTATGGGGGTGCCACAGGGTTCAATTCTCGGGCCGACTCTTTTCTCTGTATATATCAATGATGTTGCTCTTGCTGCGGGCGATTCCCTGATTCACCTCTATGCAGATGATACCATTCTGTATACTTCTGGCCCTTCCTTGGACACTGTGCTATCTAACCTCCAAACGAGCTTCAATGCCATACAACACTCCTTCCGTGGCCTCCAACTGCTCTTAAACGCTAGTAAAACCAAACGCATGCTTTTCAACCGTTCACTGCCTGCACCGGCACGCCCGACTAGATTTGCTAAATTGTAATTATTCGCCTACCTGCTCATGCCTTTTGCACACAATGTATATAGACTCTTTTTTTTCTCTTTTCTACTGTGTTATTGACTTGTTTATTGTTTACTCCATGTGTAACTCTGTGTTGTCTGTTCACACTGTTATGCTTTATCTTGGCCAGGTCACAGTTGTAAATGAGAACTTGTTCTCAACTAGCCTACCTGGTTAAATAAAGTTGAAATAAATAAAATAAAAATGTAAAAAAATCTTGTCTTAAAATATACTAAATAATACGTGAGAATTTTGTTTTGATTTAGAATGGACTATTATCATGCACCGGTTTCAGAACAGGGGAAAAATACAAGTCATCTATGCACTTAAATAGCGAATGGAGGACTTAATTGTCATGCTAGCCAGGTAGGCTATATTCCTGTTGTAAAGCAAAACAATGTGCCTAATATTAGGGAAGTTGAGAAATGTAGTCAGCCTAAAGGCCATCACTGTTTCCTCACGCAATTCCATAGCCTGTAGAAATGTTGCTCAACATGAGCTCATGGGTTCTAATGAAGTGTTTGATTAGATTTTTATACACATTTGCATTGATGTCAGAGAGGATTAGAGGGACAATAGAGTGCTGAGTACCAGGCAGTTAGCAAGTTTGGTGGGCGAATGATCATCAGCAGCACCAGAGTTTGGAGAAGCCAAATTACCGTGACCACAGTAAAAGTTTAGCATGACCGTTGAGTCACAGTAATCTCCTTTTATGCACTCTGGACAGTAATTGGTAGTACCCAACTTGCTAAAGACTATCGGGTCGCTAATGGACTGATACTCAGGGCTCCATTGTTCTTCTTAACCACTCCTGACATCAATTCAAATACAATCGATAATCACAGCAAACCGTATCTTGCTTCTAAAACTCACCTCACTCTGTGATTGATCAATTTGAAGAAAGAAGTTTAACAGCAGGTTGAAACTAAGTGGAAAACATGGTCGTTGTGGGTGTTGTTTCAACGGCGAACACAATGACAGTGCTTTCTACGGTGATGATTAATTCAAAACATCCATACGCATATTTGAACTTATGCAAATGCATAGGCCTTTGAGCACTTCAAATCAAAGTTTATTTGTCACGTGCGCCGAATTCAACAGGCGTTGTACATGCTTACATACAGGCTCTAACCAATAGTGCAAAAAAGTTATTAGGTGAACAATAGGTAGGTAAAGAAATAAAACAACAGTAAAAAGACAGGCTATATTGTCACGCCTTGGTCTTAGTATTTTGTGTTTTTAGTTAATTAGTTGGTCAGGCCAGGGTGTGACATGGGTTTATGTTATTGTGTTGTCGTATTGTTTTTTTTGTAGGCATTGGGATTGTGGTTGATTAGGGGTGTGTTTAGGTTAGGTTTGGCTGCCTGAGGCGGTTCTCAATCAGAGTCAGGTGATTCTTGTTGTCTCTGATGGGGAACCATATTTAGGTAGCCTGGGTTTCACTGTGTATTTCATGGGTGATTGTTCCTGTCTCTGTGTAGTGTTCACCAGATAGGCTGTAATAGGTTTCACGTTCCGTTTTTTTTTTTGTATTTATAAGTTATTTCATGTACCGCGATTCATTCATTAAAAAACATGAGTAACCAACACGCTGCATTTTGGTCCCACTCTCTTTGATAAACGAAGAACGCTGTTACAGAATCACCCACCACCCACACGGACTGAGCAGCGTGTTAACAGGCAGGAGCCACAGGAGAGGCAACAGAAGCAGCTTCAGTGGGAGAGGCTGCACCACTTGGAGAATTGGACATGGGAGGAAGAACTGGACGGAAAAGGACCCTGGGCTCAGCCTGGTGAATATCGCCGCCCCAAGGAGGAACTAGAGGCGGCTAAAGCGGAGAGGCGCTGGTATGAGGAGGCAGCACGGCGACGTGGATGGAAGCCCGGGAATCAGCCCCAAAAATTTCTTGGGGGGGGGGTCTTTCAGGGAGTATGGCTACGCCAGGTAGGAAACCTGCGCAAACTCCCTGTGCTTACCGGGGGCTAGAGAGACCGGGCAGGCACCGTGTTATGCAGTGGTGCGCACGGTGTCCCCAGTGCGGGTGTAAAACCCGGTGAGGTATATTTCAGCTCCGTGTATCGGCCGGGCTAGATTGAGCGTCGAGCCAAATGCCATGAAGCCGGCTCTACGCATCTGGTCCCCAGTGCGTCTCCTTGCGCCGGCTTACATGGCACCAGCCTTGCGCTCGGTGTCTCCGGTTCGCCTACATAGCCCAGTGCGGCTATTCCACCTCGCTGCACTGGCAGGGTGACCGAGAGTATTCAACCGGGTAAGGTTGGGCAGGCTCGGTGCTCAAGAGCTCCAGTGCGCCTGCACGGTCCGGTCTATCCAGTACCACCTCCACACCCCAGCCCTCCGGTAGCAGCTCCCCGCACCAGGCTTCCTGTGCGTGTCTTCGGCCCAATACCACCAGTGCCAGCACCACGCATCAGGCCTACAGTGCGCCTCGCCTCTCCTGCGCTGCCGGAGCCTTTCTTCTCTCCTGCGCTGTCGGAGTCTCCCGCCTGTTCAGTGCTTCTAGAGCCTTTCTCATCTCCAGCGCTGCCGGAGCCTCCTGCCTGTTCGGAGCAGCTAGAGCTGCCAGTCTCCATGGAGCAGCTAGAGCTGCCAGTCTCCATGGAGCAGCTAGAGCTGCCAGTCTGCATGGAGCAGCTAGAGCTGCCAGTCTGCATGGAGCAGCTAGAGCTGCTAGTCTGCATGGAGCAGCTAGAGCTGCATCTGCATGGAGCAGCTAGAGCTGCCAGTCTGCATGGAGCTGCCAGTCTGCAAGGAGCTGCCAGTCTGCATGGAGCTGCCAGTCTGCAAGGAGCTGCCAATCTGCATGGAGCTGCCAGTCTGCAAGGATTCAACTGCCTGGCTGGGCTTCCTCTCAGTGCTGGGCTTCCTTTCAGTGCTGGGCTTCCTCTCAGTGCTGGGCTTCCTCTGTTCCAAGCTGCCCCTCTGTCCCGAGCTGCCCCTCTGTCCCAAGCTGCCCCTCTGTCTCGAGCTGCCCTTCTGTCCCGAGCTGCCCCTCTGTCTCGAGCTACCCCTCAGTCCAGTGGGGTTCTGGGTGAGGACTACTAGGCCATGGTCGGCGGCGAGGGTGGATTATCCCAGGACGCGTAGGGGAGGAACTATGACATTAATGGAGTGGGGTCCACGTCCCGAGCCGGAACCGCCACCACGGACAGACGCCCACCCGGACCCTCCCTATGGTTTTGAGGTGCGTCCGGGAGTCCGCATTTTAGGGGGGGGGGGGGGGGTTCTGTCACGCCTCGGTCTTAGTATTTTGTGTTTTTAGTTAATTAGTTGGTCAGGCCAGGGTGTGACATGGGTTTATGTTATTGTGTTGTCGTATTGTTTTTTTTTGTAGGCATTGGGATTGTGGTTGATTAGGGGTGTGTTTAGTTTAGGTTTGGCTGCCTGAGGCGGTTCTCAATCAGAGTCAGGTGATTCTTGTTGTCTCTGATGGGGAACCATATTTAGGTAGCCTGGGTTTCACTGTGTATTTTTTTTGTAGTGTTCACCAGATAGGCTGTAATAGGTTTCACGTTCCGTTTGTTTGTTTTTTGTATTTATAAATTATTTCATGTACCGCGATTCATTCATTAAAAAACATGAGTAAACAACACGCTGCATTTCGGTCCGACTCTCTTTCGACAAACGACAGACTTGATTACACACAGGTGGATTGTATTTATCATCATTAGTCATTTAGGTCAACATTGGATCATTCAGAGATCCTCACTGAACTTCTGGAGAGAGTTTGCTGCACTGAAAGTAAAGGGGCTGAATAATTTTGCACGCCCAATTTTTCAGTTTTTGATTTGTTAAAAAAGTTTGAAATATCCAATAAATGTCGTTCCACTTCATGATTGTGTCCCACTTGTTGTTGATTCTTCACAAAAAATACAGTTTTGTATCTTTATGTTTGAAGCCTGAAATGTGGCAAAAGGTCGCAAAGTTCAAGGGGGCCGAATACTTTCGCAAGGCACTGTACATACAGACACCGGTTAGTCAGGCTGATTGAGGTAGTATGTACATGTAGATATGGTTAAAGTGACTATGCATACTGTGGGGCAAAAAAGTATTTAGTCAGCCACCAATTGTGCAAGTTCTTCCACTTAAAAAGATGAGAGAGACCTGTAATTTTCATCATAGGTACACTTCAACTATGACAGACAAAATGAGAAAAAATTGTAGGAATGTAGGATTTTTTATGAATTTATTTGCAAATTATGGTGGAAAATAAGTATTTGGTCAATAACAAAAGTTTATCTCAATACTTTGTTATATACCCTTTGTTGGCAATGACAGAGGTCAAATGTCTTCACAAGGTTTTCACATACTGTCGCTGGTATTTTGGCCCATTCCTCCATGCAGATCTCCTCGAGAGCAGTGATGTTTTGGGGCTGTTGCTGGGCAACACGAACTTTCAACTCCCTCCAAAGATTTTCTATGGGGTTGAGATCTGGAGACTGGCTAGGCCACTCCAGGACCTTGAAATGCTTCTTACGAAGCCACTCCTTCGTTGCCCGGGCGGTGTGTTTGGGATCATTGTCATACTGAAAGACCCAGCCACGTTTCATCTTCAATGCCCTTGCTGATGGAAGGAGGTTTTCACTCAAAATCTCACGATACATGGCCCCATTCATTCTTTCCATTACACGGATCAGTCATCCTGGTCCCTTTGCAGAAAAACAGCCCCAACGCATGATGTTTCCACCCCCATGCTTCACAGTAGGTATGGTGTTCTTTGGATGCAACTCAGCATTCTTTGTCCTCCAAACACGATGAGTTGAGTTTTTACCAAAAAGTTATATTTTGGTTTGATCTGACCATATGACATTCTCCCAATCTTCTTCTGGATCATCCAAATGCTCTCTAGCAAACTTCAGACGGGCCTGGACATGTACTGGCTTAAGCAGGGGACACGTCAGGCACTGCAGGATTTGAGTCCCTGGCGGCGTAGTGTGTTACTGATGGTAGGCTTTGTTACTTTGGTCCCAGCTCTCTGCAGGTCATTCACTAGGTCCCCCCATGTGGTTCTGGGATTTTTGCTCACCGTTCTTGTGATCATTTTGACCCCATGGGGTGAGATCTTGCATGGAGCCCCAGATTGAGGGAGATTATCAGTGGTCTTGTATGTCTTCCATTTCCTAATAATTGCTCCCACAGTTGATTTCTTCAAACCAAGCTGCTTATCTATTGCAGGTTCAGTCTTCCCAGCCTGGTGCAGGTCTAGAATTTTGTTTCTGGTGTCCTTTGACAGCTCTTTGGTCTTGGCCATAGTGGAGTTTGGAGTGTGACTGTTTGAGGTTGTGGACAGGTGTCTTTTATACTGATAACAATTCAAACAGGTGCCATTAAAACAGGTAACGAGTGGAGGACAGAGGAGCCTCTTAAAGAAGAAGTTATAGGTCTGTGAGAGTCAGAAATCTTGCTTGTATGTAGGTGACCAAATACTTATTTTCCACCATAATTTGCAAATAAATTCATAAAAAATCCTACAATGTGGTTTTCTGGATTTCTTTATCATTTTGTCTGTCATAGTTGAAGTGTACCTATGATGAGAATTACAGGCCTCTCTCATCTTTTTAAGTGGGAGAACGTGCACAATTGGTGGCTGAATAAATACTTTTTTGCCCCACTGTATATGATGAACAGAGAGTAGCAATAGCGTAAAAGAGGGGGTTGGCGGGTGGTGGGTGGGACACAATGCAGATAGCCTGGTTAGCCAATGTGTGGGAGCACTGGTTGGTCATTGAGGTAGTATGCCGAGCTATTGCCGTACCAGGCAGTGATTGCATCCAGTCAGGATGTTGATGTTGCAGCTGTAGAACCTTTTGAGGATCTGAGGACCCATGCCAAATATTTTTAGTTTCCCGAGGGGGAATAGGCTTTGTCGTGCCCTCTTCACAACTGTCTTGGTGTGTTTGGACCATTCTAGTTTGTTGTTGATGTGGACACCAAGGAACTTGAAGCTCTCAACCTGCTCCACTACAGCCCTGTTGATGAGAATGGGGGCATTCTCGGGCCTCCGTTTTCCTGTAGTCCACAATCATCTCCCTAGTCTTGGTTACGTTGAGGGATAGGTTGTTATTCTGGCACCACCCGGCCAGGTCTCTGACCTGCTCCCTATAAGATTTCTCGTCGTTATCGGTGATCAGGCCTACCATTGTTGTGTCATCTGCAAACTTAATGATGGTGTTGGAGTCGTGCCTGGCCATGCAGTCGTGGGTGAACAGGGAGTACAGGAGGGGACTGAGCATGCACCCCTGGGGAGCTCCAGTGTTGAGGATCAGCGTGGCAGATGTGTTGCTACCTACCCTCACCACCCGGGGGGGGGGGGGGCCTGTCAGGAAGTCCAGGATCCAGTTGCAGAGGGAGGTGTTTAGTCCCAGGGTCCTTAGCTTAGGGACGAGCTTTGAAGGATATCTTATATTCTTGGCATGAGTAGCAGGAAGTTGAAATTGGGCGTGCTATTTATCCAAAAGTGAAAATTCTGCCCCCTAGCTTTAAGAGGTTATGGGAAATCATCAAAGCACTCTAGGCGGAGTGGGAGTTCGACCAGTGGATACCTCTTTGGAAGTGGCCATGGCAGCCGCCATTCACTAGCCCTCAGTGATTCACAGACCGTTGTCCTACAAGAGAGGATGAAACTATTAGCATTGTAGGAAATTGAGCGTGAGATTGAGGAGGAACGACAGGCTGACGAATGAAGTCACCAATTGGATGTGCAGGCCCGTAGAGCTCTACAGGAACGGGAATTCATTGCCAAGGACCTGGCACGGCAGCGACGGCACCGTCAAGCCAGAAGGGATTTGGAGGAGAGACGGATGGTCTCACCCTTCCTGGAGAGGAACGAACAGGGAGTTGACCTGACCACCCCTCCACATGGACCTGACCTGTCTGCCTTTCTTTCCCAATCTGCCCCTCTTGTACAGCATGGCACACAAATCAAATCAAATCAAATTTATTTATATAGCCCTTCGTACATCAGCTGATATCTCAAAGTGCTGTACAGAATCCAGGCTAAAACCCCAAACAGCAAGCAATGCAGGTGTAGAAGCACGGTGGCTAGGAAAAACTCCCTAGAAAGGCCAAAACCTAGGAAGAAACCTAGAGAGGAACCAGGCTATGTGGGGTAGCCAGTCCT
Organism: Oncorhynchus masou masou; assembly: GCF_036934945.1. Taxonomy (NCBI): domain Eukaryota; kingdom Metazoa; phylum Chordata; class Actinopteri; order Salmoniformes; family Salmonidae; genus Oncorhynchus; species Oncorhynchus masou. The sequence continues at coordinate 27,937 of NW_027010004.1, forward strand.
CTTCTGGCTGTGCCGGGTGGAGATTATAACAGAACATGGACAAGATGTTCAAATGTTCATAAATGACCAGCATGGTCCAATAATAATAAGGCAGAACAGTTGAAACTGGAGCAGCAGCACGGCCAGGTGGACTGGGGACAGCAAGGAGTCATCATGTCAGGTAGTCCTGAGGCATGGTCCTAGGGCTCAGGTCCTCCGATAGAGAGAAAGAGAGAATTAGAGAGAGCACACTTAAATTCACACAGGACACCGAATAGGACAGGAGAAGTACTCCAGATATAACAAACTGACCCTAGCCCCCCGACACATAAACTACTGCAGCATAAATACTGGAGGCTGAGACAGGAGGGGTCAGGAGACACTGTGGCCCCATCCGTGGACAACCCCGGACAGGGCCAAACAGGAAGGATATAACCCATAGATTTCATGACTAGATGCTTAAAAGACGAAAACATAATTTTTTTGTTGTAAATTGAAATTTGCTATCGTAAATGTTAGCAACACCTCCGCCTTTGCGGGATGCACGGGGGATATTGTCACTAGTGTAGCCAGGAGGTGAGGCCTCATTTAACACAGTAAATTCATCAGGCTTAAGCCATGTTTCAGTCAGGCCAATCACATCAAGATTATGATCAGTGATTAGTTCATTGACTATAATTGCCTTTGAAGTAAGGGATCTAACATTAAGTAGCCCTATTTTGAGATGTGAGGTATCATGATCTCTTTCAATAATGACAGGAATGGAGGAGGTCTTTATCCTAGTGAGATTGCTAAGGCGAACACCGCCATGTTTAGTTTTGCCCAACCTAGGTCGAGGCACAGACACGGTCCCTGGAGGCTCCGGGGTCAACAGCCAACACGAAGCACCGGAGATAGGCCGCTCCGCCAACGCCTTCTATGCCAGTGACACAAGTTAGCATTCCTCCATCTGGACAAAGCATCACTCCTTCGCCTTTCCGCCAATTACCAACCACGGCAAATCGTTCCTTTCGTCCAGGGCCAGGCCAGTCCTCAAACATCAGGTCGGAGGGATCTCACCCAATTCCGGCTGCCACAAATGGAGGGTCTGGGACAGTAGGGGACCGGCAAAATGATGCCACAGTGGGCTCATCAGAAGTCCCGGGTTTATCCTTCACGCAACCAGAAGAGGGAGCCAACATAATGAAACTTCTAGTGGCCTCAGCCAATGGAATTCCCAGACCCAAACTGCCATAATTTGAAAGCGGAAAGGAGAGTGAATTTGTCCTTTTGGAAATGACATTGGAGAGCACTCCTGCCCGGTAAGTGTTCTACAGAAACAATATCCTCATCTACGAGGATTGCCTCTTCCTAACCTGGCCAGAGTAGCGCCACTTATCCTGATTGGGTCAGACCACCCACATCTCGTCACCCTGACTGAGCCTATACGAGCTGGACCAAAAGGAGGGCCCATTGCTGTCCATACATCCTTGGGTTAGGCTGTGCAAGGTCCATCCCATCTACTTCTCTCCACTCAAGCTGTACAGTCCCAGCAAGTCCTCTTCACCAGAAGCAATCCAGATCCATTCCCCTGTGCAGCCACTGACCTCCTTCGTAATGTTGAGATGCTCTGGAAGATGGACACCTTCTCCAACCGAAAGCTACAGGAGGTCACTCGCTCGAAACATGACTCCTATGCATTAGATCTCCTGGAGAAGAGCACCACCACCACTGAAATGGATGGCGTACGCAGGTATGCGACCCCAATGCTACGGGTACCAAAAATCCTCCTATGTCAACCACGACACGGGCTGTACTCCCACTACTGCGTGGAACGGAGCAACGCCTGGTGAAGAATCCTGAGCTTGCAGAAGTTCATAACCGAGAGATTCATAACCTTGTTAAGGCAGGCTACATCACTGAAGTGACAGCTCATGAAGAGGGAAACACACTCCGTGATTCCTGGTATCTCCCTCACCATGTTATCCAGCAACATGGTGGGAAGTATAGACTTGTCTTCAACTGTTCATTCCAAGCTGCTGGTCAATGCCTGAATGACTGTCTACTCCCCGGACCAACCTTAGGTCCTTCCTTGCTCGGTGTCCTTCTCCGGTTCCGGCAGCACTCTACAGCAATCAGTGGAGACATCAAAGCCATGTTTCATCAGATTTGTTTACTGCCTTCCGACACCACACTGCTCCGGTTCATATGGCGAGATATGGAACGAGACGCAGAGCCCACCATCTATGAATGGCAAGTACTCCCATTTGGCAACACCTGCAGTCCTTGTTGTGCCGTATACGCTCTGCAGAGACATGCACGGGAGCACCCAGACAGTGACCCAGAGGTATAGGATTCAGTGTAAAATGCCTTCTATTTGGATAACTGCTTACAGAGCATCCCATCCACGGCTGAAGCGAAAGCACTCCTTGATAAAGTACGGAATCTCCTGTCCAAAGGGGAATTTGAGGTCCGACAGTGGGCTAGTAACAGAGCAGAGGTTATCCAGCACCACCCGCCACAAGCTAGGTCCAGTAGCAGTGAACTATGGCTATCGCAGTCTGGCACTAACCCACAAGAGCCCACTCTAGGACTGAGATGGAGCTGCATACCGGATACCCTTGGGTACAAGCACCGCTCAGCCATGAGTACCGAAACCCACACTCTGGAACTGCATGTGTTCTGTGATGCTTCAGAGCGAGCTTATGGGGCGGTTTCCTATCTAAGAGTGGAGGATAAGGCAGGCCACACCCATGTCTCCTTTGTCATGGCCAGGTCCAGGGTCGCACCCAAGAAGCAGTTGTCAATGCCTAGGCTAGAACTCAGTGCTGCCTTTTCCGGAGCCCAGTTGGCCTCTACCTTGCGAGCCGAGCTCACCTTGCCAATCCAAAGGGTCATCTACTGGAGGGATTCGACCACTGTATTGACCTGGCTCAAGTCGGAGTCCTGGAGGTATAAGGTGTTCGTCGGAATTTGCATTGCGGAAATCCAAGACCTAACCGAAGTACAGGACTGGAGGTATGGTGATAGCATAAACAATCCTGCTGATGACGTTACTCGCGGTAAAACCCTTAAGGAACTGGCTCAACCCCATCGCTGGTGCTTGGGACCACCATTCTTGTCCCAAACAGAGAACGAGTGGCCGACAGCCCCCAGGCGTGCGGCCCCTCCGCAACCAACTGAAGCTCATGAGTTAAGGAAGTCTGCCCAATGCTACAGCATCTCTACGGAACCAACAACAGCTCTCCCTGACCTAGCCCAATCCCAAACACTGCCGGATCTGATCGCCTCCACAAACCAGACCTCAGATGGGGTGGCTTCGATACCCACCTCCCTCGTGGCAGACACACTACTCCTCCAGCAAGCTCAAGCAGTTAGCTTCCATGAGGAGTTAAAAGCTCTGAAAGTCGGTAGGGAAGTTGCTAAGAACAGTCGTCTTCTCTCTCTCGCCCCAGAATATGATCCAATCATTGGAATGATCAGAGTCGGAGGGAGGCTGCGCCAAGCAGAGGTTTTGGCCCCAGATGCTATCCTCCCAATTATCCTTGACTCCAGACACCCTCTTACCAGGCTCCTCATCAAGAGGTATGATGTGAGACTTCTCCACCCAGGGCCAGAGAGGGTCTATGGGGAGATGAGGCAGAAGTACTGGATAATTGGAGGATGACGAGCCATTCGTAAGCACCAATACGCCTGTGTAGAAAGTCAGAGATGGCGGGCCGGAGCCACGGTGACCAAAATGGCAGATTTAGCACCTGCTCGCTTGCGCCTCCTTAAACCACCCTTCTGGTCAACAGGAGTAGATTGCTTTGGCCCCTTAATGATCAAGCTAGGTCGTTGTGTGGAAAAGCGCTGGGGCATTCTATTCAAGTGTTTGACAACCTGATGTGTCCACCTGGACCTACTGGAGAGTTTGGATACTGAGGCCTTCCTCATGGCCCTACGGTGGTTTATCTCTCGTCGGGGGAAACCCTACGAGATCCTGGCTGACAGAGGTACGGACTTCAAGGCAGGAGACGCCAGGTTGGAGGAAGTCTTCCAAGCCATGGAACCCAGCCTCCAGGATCAGCTGATGGACCAACAAATCTCATTCAAATTTAACCCTCCAGGAGCTCCTCCTTTTGGAGGAACATGGGAGCAAGAGATCAAATCTGTAAAGTCGGCCTTACGAGTCGTACTAGGGGACCAAGCTGTCACTGAAACTGTCTTGAGGACCGTCCTGATAGAGGTGGAAGGGATTCTAAACTCCAAACCCTTGGGATATGTCTCTGCAGACATCGCTGACCCCGATCCGGTTACACAGAATATGCTCTTGATGGGACGCCGAGATGCTTCACTTCCTCAGACGCTGGTGGCGACACCTTAGCTGACCATTTTTGGGCCCGATTAATTTGGATTACCTACCAAGTCTACAGCAAAGAGGGAAATGGCGGAGAGAAATGGCCAGCCTGGAAACTGGCCAAGTATTAATGATGGTGGACCCTCAGCTGCCTCGAGCCTCCTGGCCGGTGGGCCGTATAACTAAGACCATGCCTGGGACCGATGGTCGTGTTAGATCAGTGGAGATACAGGTGAAGAACCGGACATACAGTGCCTTGCGAAAGTATTCGGCCCCCTTGAACTTTGCGACCTTTTGCCACATTTCAGGCTTCAAACATAAATATATAAAACTGTATTTTTTTGTGAAGAATCAACAACAAGTGGGACACAATCATGAAGTTAAATGACATTTATTCAATATTTCAAACTTTTTTAACAAATCAAAAACTGAAGAATTGAGCGTGCAAAATTATTCAGCCCCTTTACTTTCAGTGCAGCAAACTCTCTCCAGAAGTTCAGTGAGGATCTCTGAATGATCCAATGTTGACCTAAATGACTAATGATGATAAATACAATCCACCTTTGTGTAATCAAGTCTCCGTATAAATGCACCTGCACTGTGATAGTCTCGGAGGTCCGTTAAAAGCGCAGAGAGCATCATGAAGAACAAGGAACACACCAGGCAGGTCCGAGATACTGTTGTGAAGAAGTTTAAAGCCGGATTTGGATACAATTTTTTTTCCCAAGCTTTAAACATCCCAAGGAGCACTGTGCAAGCGATAATATTGAAATGGAAGGAGTATCAGACCACTGCAATTCTACCAAGACCAGGCCGTCCCTCTAAACTTTCCGCTCATACAAGGAGAAGACTGATCAGAGATGCAGCCAAGAGGCCCATGATCACTGGAAGAACTGCAGAGATCTACAGCTGAGGTGGGAGACTCTGTCCATAGGACAACAATCAGTCGTATATTGCACAAATCTGGCCTTTATGGAAGAGTGGCAAGAAGAAAGCCATTTCTTAAAGATATCCATAAAATGTGTCGTTTAAAGTTTGCCACAAGCCACCTGGGAGACACACCAAACATGTGGAAGAAGGTGCTCGGGTCAGATGAAACCAAAATTGAACTTTTTGGCAACAATGCAAAATGTTATGTTTGGCGTCAAAGCAACACAGCTCATCACCCTGAACACACCATACCCACTGTCAAACATGGTGGTGGCAGCATCATGGTTTGGGCCTGCTTTTCTTCAGCAGGGACAGGGAAGATGGTTCAAATTGATGGGAAGATGGATGGAGCCAAATACAGGACCATTCTGGAAGAAAACCTGATGGAGTCTGCAAAAGACCTGAGACTGGGACGGAGATTTGTCTTCCAACAAGACAATGATCCAAAACATAAAGCAAAATCTACAATGGAATGGTTCAGAAATAAACATATCCAGGTGTTAGAATGGCCAAGTCAAAGTCCAGACCTGAATCCAATCGAGAATCTGTGAAAAGAACTGAAAACTGCTGTTCACAAATGCTCTCCATCCAACCTCACTGAGCTCGAGCTGTTTTGCAAGGAGGAATGGGAAAAAATGTCAGTCTCTCAATGTACAAAACTGATAGAGACATACCCCAAGTGACTTACAGCTGTAATCGCAGCAAAAGGTGGCGCTACAAAGTATTAACTTAAGGGGGCTGAATAATTTTGCACGCCCAATTTCTTTCAGTTTTTGATTTATTAAAAACGTTTGAAATATCCAATAAATGTCGTTCCACTTCATTATTGTGTCCCACTTGTTGTTGATTCTTCACAAAAAATACAGTTTTATATCTTTATGTTTGAAGCCTGAAATGTGGCAAAAGGTCGCAAAGTTCAAGGGGGCCGAATACTTTCGCAAGGCACTGTATATCCGGCCAGTTGCCCGACTAATTCCTCTCCCTGAGATGGCAGAGGACGGGGTGCAATGAGCCTTTTTTGTGGAGTGTGGAATTTAACACATTTCCAGGGTGGCTGTAGAAAAGGCCCATTGAGTTGGTGGAATAATCATTTAATTCATTGCCATTTACTCAGCTGGGCCAGGGGCGCTTTAATTAGGTCAGGTGGAAATGTCCGACAGATCTCAACTCCATAAAAGGAGGAAATTGCCTTCACCTGATCTCGCTGCTTTCTCTTCCTTAACTCCGTCTGATCCAGAAGTTCTGTGCATCCATGAATCCACACTACTCAGTAAACATATCACTTTATGGTTAAAGGAATTTTAACGAGTTTTATTAATTAATCACAATTTCATTGTGAGAGACAATAATTTCACAATTTTAATAATATGCAGTTTTTTATACAAACACTTGCATAACCTATAATGAAATAACTGACATGAGCCAAGCATGTTAACCTGTAGAATGTAATAGGTTATAAGACCTCTATGATTAATTTCATTTGGTCAGTTCTACCACTATTGCTAATTTTAACCTTCTCTAGTTGCGCCGTGATTGGCTCAGTGTTCCTTCACTCATGGGGACAATACGTCATTGCAGAATCTACAGGCAGAGCTAGGCAGTCAAGCCTCCTTGGGTGCTGCCATAGAATTACATTAGAAGTGCCCATCCAAGAAGGCTCAAGGGCATTGGTCACAGATAAAATTATGTCAAATCACGTTGTATCTCCCATAGCTTTAATTGGACTGATCATGTCAACATCGTACTTTCAAAATCTTAGATAGCAAGCTAGACAAGCAGTCATCATTACCAATCACATCGACAATCTACTGGCAAATCCTTTTCAATCCTTGTCATATGAATACAAATGATAGATAAAATGTATCGGTGCTCATTGGCCATTGGACATAAACATTACACAACAAGTTGTAAATTGACAACAATGAGTGGTTTGGAAGGAATCAGTGACTAACTGCAAGCATTACAAAGTAATCACTATTTTGCTTGCCCTGCCTGCTATTCGATGGAGAGGGTGTGTGGTCCAAGTCTGGATTTAAGGGCTTCTTGTCCAAGCTTAAAAGGATAAACATTCACACGCAACACCATGGGCCAAAAAGGTTGAATACATTGTCCATACTGTCAATCCATCATGACTTCTGTTGCATTCAAAACAACTGGAACTCGGAACTGGGAAATCTCCGACTTCAGTGAGTTCAAGACAACTGGAAAAAAATTTGCTCCGACTGAGAAAATATGTTTTGAACGGTCATCTAACTCGGAATTCCAAGTCGGAAACTCAGGCCTCTTTCTAGCGCTCCGACTTGAAGGTCACTGACGTCAGAGTTCCCAGTTGTCTTGAAAGCACCATAAATCCAGACAATGACAGACTTTTATGACAAAGTTTCATGACAAAATTTGCCCACAGGAAGGACCGCTGTGCCACCTTCCTGTTCAAGTGAGTACAGCACAACAAGGTGAGTCCAGTCAAAACTGTTCGCTGCTCTGGCCCCCAATGGTGGAACAAACTCCCTCACGACGCCAGGACAGCGGAGTCAATCACCACCTTCCGGAGACACCTGAAACCCCACCTCTTTAAGGAATACCTAGGATAGGATAAAGTAATCCTTCTCACCCCCCCCCCCTTAAATGATTTAGATGCACTATTGTAAAGTGGCTGATCCACTGGATATCATAAGGTGAATTCACCAATTTGTAAGTCGCTCTGGATAAGAGCGTCTGCCAAATGACTTAAATGTAAATGTAAATGTAAAGTCCAAAAATGTATTGTATGCTGCTGCATTCATATCCCAAAGTGGAATAGTGAATTGACGTCTTTGCTAAGTGGGTAACTATCGATAGGCCTATGTCATTTAGTACTTTCAAATTACACATCAAATAGCCTAACGATAAGGAAAAATGTAATTAACTTGAAGTTACATTAAGCCACTCTTTAATGTTGAATCAAAATCAAATCAAATGTATATATATAGCCCTTCATACATCAGCTGAAATCTCAAAGTGCTGTACAGAAATGCAGGCTAAAACCCCAAACAGCAAGCAATGCAGGCGTAGAAGCACGGTGGCTATGAAAAACTCCCTAGAAAGGCCAAAACCTAGGAAGAAACCTAGAGAGGAACCAGGCTATGTGGGGTGGCCAGTCCTCTTCTGGCTGTGCCAGGTGGAGATTATAACAGAACATGGACAAGATGTTCAAATGTTCATAAATGACCAGCATGGTCCAATAATAATAAGGCAGAACAGTTGAAACTGGAGCGGCAGCACGGCCAGGTGGACTGGCGACAACAAGGAGTCATCATGTCAGGTAGTCATGAGGCATGGTCCTAGGGCTCAGGTCCTCCGAGAGAGAGAAAGAAAGAGAGAAAGAGAGAATTAGAGAGAGCACACTTAAATTCACACAGGACACCGCATAGGACATGAGAAGTACTCCAGATATAACAAACTGACCCTAGCCCCCTGACACATAAACTACTAAGGCATAAATACTGGAGGCTGAGACAGGATGGGTCAGGAGACACTAAGGCCCCATCCGAGGACACCCCCGGACAGGGCCAAACAGGAAGGATATAACCCCACCCACTTTGCCAAAGTACAGCCCCCACACCACTAGAGGGATATCTTCAACCACCAACTTACCATCCTGAGAAAAGGCAGAATATAGCCCACAAAGATCTCCGCCACGGCACAACCCAAGGGGGGGCGCCAACCCAGACAGGAAGATCACATCAGTGACTCAACCCACTCAAGTGACGCACCCCTCCTAGGGACGGTATGAAAGAGCCCTAGTAAGCCAGTGAGTCAGCCCCTGTAATAGGGTTAGAGGCAGAGAATCCCAGTGGAAATTGGGGAACTGTCCAGGCAGAGACAGCAAAGGCGGTTAGTTGTTCCAGAGCCTTTCCGTTCACCTTCACACTCCTGGGCCAGACTACACTCAATCATATGTCCCACTGAAGA
>NW_027010005.1:0-5000 GCF_036934945.1 Oncorhynchus masou masou
CACTACCACCAGCACCACCAGCACCACCAGCACTACCACCATCACCACCAGCACCACCAGCACTACCACCATCACCACCAGCACCACCAGCACTACCACCATCACCACCAGCACCACCAGCACTACTACCACCCCCACCAGCACCACCATCACCACCAGCACTACTACCACCCCCACCAGCACCACCAGCACCACCATCACCACCAGCACCACTACCACCCCCAGCACCACTACCACCACCACCCCCACCAGCACCACTACCATCCCCAGCACCACCAGCACCACTACCACCCCCAGCACCACCAGCACCACTACCACCACCAGCACCCCCAGCACCACCAGCACCACCAGCACCACCATCACCACCAGCACCACCATCACCACCAGCACCACCAGCACCACCAGCACCACTACCACCCCCACCAGCACCACCAGCACCACCAGCACCACCAGCACCACTACCACCCCCACCAGCACCACCAGCACCACCAGCACCACTACCACCACCAGCACCACTACCACCCCCACCAGCACCACTAGCACCACCAGCACCACCAGCACCACCAGCACCACTACCACCCCCAGCAACACCAGCACCAATACCACCCCCAGCACCACCAGCACCACTACCACCCCCAGCACCACCAGCACCACTCCCACTCCCAGCACCACCAGCAACCCCAGCACCACCAGCACCACTACCACCACTACCACCCCCACCAGCACCACCAGCACCCCCAGCACCACCAGCACCACCAGCACCACTACCACCCCCAGCACCACTACCACCCCCACCAGCACCACCAGCACCACCAGCACCACCAGCACCACTAGCACCACCAGCACCACCAGCACCACTACCACCCCCAGCAACACCAGCACCACTACCACCACCAGCACCACTACCACCCCCAGCACCACCATCACCACTACCACCCCCAGCACCACCAGCACCACTACCAACACCAGCACCACCAGCACCACCAGCACCCACTACCACCCCCACCAGCACCACTACCACTCCCAGCACCACTACCACCCCCACCAGCACCACTACCACCCCCAGCACCACCAGCACCACTACCACCACCAGCACCACCAGCACCACTACCACCCCCAGCACCACCAGCACCACTACCACCCCCAGCACCACCAGCACCACTACCACCCCCAGCACCACCAGCACCACTACCACCACCATCACCACTACCACCCCCAGCACCACCCACACCACCCCCACCAGCATCACCACCACCCCCACCAGCATCACCACCACCGCCAGCATCACCAACACCAGCACCACCCACACCACTACCACCAGCATCACCACTACCACCACCAGCATCACCAACACCCCCACCAGCATCACCAACACCAGCACCACCCACACCATCACCACTACCACCACCACCCCCACCACTACCACCAGCATCACCACCCCCACCACCATCACCAGCCTCACCCACACCACTACCACCAGCATCACCACCACCCCCACCACTACCACCAGCATTACCACCACCACCAGCATCACCAACCCCACACCACACCCACCACCAGCACCACCCCCACCAGCATCACCACCACCCCAACCACTACCACCAGCATCACCCCCACCACCAGCATCACCAACCCCACCACCACACCCACCACCAGCACCCCCCCAGCATCACCACCACCCCCACCACTACCACCAGCATTACCCCCACCACTACCACCAGCATCACCACCACCAGCACCACCCACACCCCTACCACCAGCATCACCACCACCCCCACCACTACCACCAGCATCACCACCACCCCCACCACTACTATCACCACCATTACTATCACTATCACTACCACCACCATCACCCATACCACTACCACCAGCATCCCCACCATCACCACCACTACCACCACCTACACCATCACCACCATTACTATCACCACCATTACTATCACTACCATTACTATCACCATCACCCCCACCACTACCACCAGCATCAACACCAGCCATCTTAACCCTCCTGCTGTGGATGGCATTCTCAGAAACATTGTTTCAATAATATATATAAAAAATATATATATATATATATATATATATATATATATATATATATATATATTCTTGCAGCTCTGGTATATAAAGCTTTTGAGGCCTTGCTCACAATTCATTCTATGGCATCACAATGACCAAACAATATACTGTATGTGAGGCTCTTGATCATATCTTTGATCATGACACTGGTGAGAGGAGAGAGTCCTTGTTAAACAAAGTAGTCTGTGATAAATAGCACAATATGTTAAATCTGAATATTTGCTGTGGTCAAAATAATCCATATTTTTTTTAAACTGAAAAACGAGTTGTATGAGCTCAGGTCAATGAGGCCTACAGGCCATACATAGCAAATAGAAGTTAAACATTTGTAATGTTCACAAGAACTTAAGTTGATAAAACGATGTAACACAACATTAGATGATAAAAGGTGTATTATTATGGATTTATAATCAGCTTTAATGGGGCGGTAATTTTGGACTGGGAACACAGAATTCATTAACACATAATTAATTAACATGAAACGAACACAACAGGAGGGTTAAGAGATGGGGCTTAAATCTTATTTCTTGAAATTCAAAGGTGTTCCTCAGGGTTCTACTTTGGGTCCCTTATTGTTCACTTTGTATATTAATGACATTGGAAACACTGTTAATCTTGGAACTCCCCATCCCGGATCCGGGATCGTGACTAAAGCCTCAGGCTCATTAGCATAACGCAACGTTAACGATTTCTGAAAATCGCAAATAAAATGAAAATAATGCGTCTGCTCTCAAGCTTAGCCTTTTCTTAACAACACTGTCATCTCAGATTTTCAAAATATGCTTTTGAACCATAGAAATTGACTAATTTGTGTAAGAGTATGCAAAGCTAGCATAGCATTTTGAGTAGCATTTAGCACACAACATTTTCACAAAAACCAGATAACCAAATAAATAAAATCATTTACCTTTGAAGAGCTTCTGATGTTTTCAATGAGGAGACTCTCAGTTACATACCAAATGCGCAGTTTTTCCTGAAAGCGTCTGTGTGTAGGAGAAATCGTTCCGTTTTCTACATTGCGTCTGGCTACCGAAACTAACCGAAAATTCAGTCACCTACAACGTAAAACTTTTCCGAATTAACTACATAATATCGACGAAACATAGCAAACGTTGTTTGGAATCAATCCTCAAGGTGTTTTTTCACATATCTCTTCATTGATATGCAGTTCGTGGAAGCTTGCTTTCCTCTCTGTATCCCATGGAAAAATACTGGCAGCTGGCTTTTGCGTTCCAATTTCGCGCAGGACACCGGGCGGACACCTGGTAAATGTGGTCTCTTATGGTCAATCTTCCAATGATCTGCCTACAAATACGTCACAATGCTGCAGACACCTTGGGGGAAATGACAGAAAGGGCAGGCTCATTCCTCTCGCATTCACAGCCATATAAGGAGACAATGGAAAACAGAGCCTCAAAAATCCTGCTCATTTCCTGGATGCCGTCTCATCTTGGTTTTGCCTGAAGCTCACGTTCTAGGGCACGCACAGAAAATATCTTGGTAGTTCTGGACACGTCAGAGTGTTTTCTTTCGAAAGCTATCAATTATATGCATAGTCGAGCATCTTTTTGTGACAAAATATCTTGTTTAAAATGGGAACGTTTTTCATCCAAAAATGAAATAGCGCCCCCAGAGCATCAACAGGTTAATACTTGTAACATTCATCTCAATGCAGATGACACAGTTTTATATTCCTGTGCCACCTCGGGTCGTTCGTGAACTTCAGCATGACTTTGATTCAATGCAGAAATCACTTACATATCTTAAATTAGTGTTAAATACAAGTAAAACCAAGCTCATGCTGTTCTCTAGCTCATAAAATGTTGACCCTGAGGACAAATGGAGCACAAATTGAGCTTGTTCTTCAATATAAATTCCTCGGTGTCTGGATTGATGACAAGTAGTCCTTCATAACGGATATAGAAAATCTGACTAAGAAGCTAAGATCCAAGAAATAAATCATGCCTTACTATAAAAAATAGGAGAAAGATGGTTCAAACATTGCTTCTCCCTGTATTGGATTTTGGTGATATTGTTTACATGCATGTGGCAACCGATATTTAAAAACCCTTGGACGCTGTCTACCATTCAGCAATACGTTTTATCACAGGGGACAATTTTAGGACTCGTCATTGTAGTCTGTATAAAATGTGGGATGGACCTCTCTGGCTGTAAGAAGAGAGCTGCATTCTCTTTTATTTATTTACAAAGCAATCTGACAGAAACGTCCTCTATATGTAACATCATTAACTAAGATAGGAATCATAAGTTACCAAACCCGTTCTCAGGAATGGATAACACTAGAGATTCCTCCAGTCTCCACATATTGTGAAAATCTATGGGGTTTTTTTTGCCCCTAATTTCTGGAAGTCTGCAGAGTTCAGTGCAGTTACGTGCGCTGGTGCCAGTCAGGCAGTTTACATTATTGATTGAGGACCTCTATGTAGTTGAATGTGATCGCTTTTATTAAATCTGTTTATTTTTTTGTTTATTGTGCTGAATTATATTGTTTTATACACATACTTTATGTGTATGCTGTTTTATCATTCTGTTTTATTGTAATGTCTACAGGGCTCTCATGTAAAATAGATTTTCAATCTCGATGTGACTCCCTGTTTAAATAAAGGTTAAATGAAATTATGATTCAACCCTATACACATCTGCAGCTACAGCTAGTGAAATCACTGCAACTCTAAACAGTGTTGCTGTTAGTTTCAGAATTGTTGGTCAGTAATAAATTCGTCCTGAATATATCTAAGACTAAGAGCATTGTATTAGGTATAAATCATTCCCTAAGTTCTAGATATCAGCTGAATCTAATAATGAATAATGTGGCTGTTGATGAGACTAACGTACTTGGTGTTACCTTAAACTGTAAATTGACATGGTCAAAACATTAACATATAGAACCATGATAG
>NW_027010005.1:7500-36609 GCF_036934945.1 Oncorhynchus masou masou
CTGCACAGTAATGTTTCTTATCAATGGCGGTTAAGATATCGTTTAGGACCTTGAGCGTGGCTGAGGTGCACCCATGACCAGCTCTGAAACCAGATTGGATAGCAGAGAAGGTATGGTGAGATGTTAAATGGTTGGTAATCTGTTTGTTGACTTGGCTTTCGAAGACCTTAGAAAGGCATGGTAGGATAGATATACAGTGCCTTGCTAAAGTATTCGGCCGGCCTTGAACTTTGTGACCTTTTGCCACATTTCAGGCTTCAAACATAAAGATATAGAACTGTATTTTTTGTGAAGAATCAACATCAAGTGGGACACAATCATGAAGTGGAACGACATTTATTGGATATTTCAAACATTTTTAACAAATCAAAAACTGAAAAATTGGGCGTGCAAAATTATTCAGCCCCTTTACTTTCAGTGCAGCAAACTCTCTCCAGAAGTTCAGTGAGGATCTCTGAATGATCCAATGTTGACCTAAATGACTAATGATGATAAATACAATCCACCTGTGTGTAATCAAGTCTCCGTATAAATGCACCTGCACTGTGATAGTCTCAGAGGTCCGTTAAAAGCGCAGAGAGCATCATGAAGAACAATGAACACACCAAGCAGGTCCGAGATACTGTTGTGAAGAAGTTTAAAGCCGGATTTGGATACAAAAAGATTCCCCAAGCTTTAAACATCCCAAGGAGCACTGTGCAAGTGATAATATTGAAATGGAAGGAGTATCAGACCACTGCAAATCTACCAAGACCTGGCCGTCCCTCTAAACTTTCAGCTCATACAAGGAGAAGACTGATCAGAGATGCAGCCAAGAGGCCCATGATCACTCTGGATGAACTGCAGAGATCTACAGCTGAGGTGGGAGACTCTGTCCATAGGACAACAATCAGTCGTATATTGCACAAATCTGGCCTTTATGGAAGTGTGGCAAGAAGAAAGCCATTTCTTAAAGATATCCATAAAAAGTATAATTTAAAGTTTGCCACAAGCCACCTGGGAGACACACCAAACATGTGGAAGAAGGTGCTCTGGTCAGATGAAACCAAAATTGAACTTTTTGGCAACAATGCAAAAAGTTATGTTTGGCGTAAAAGCAACACAGCTCATCACCCTGACCACACCATACCCACTGTCAAACATGATTGTGGCAGCATCATGGTTTGGGCCTGCTTTTCTTCAGCAGGGACAGGGAAGATGGTTAAAATTGATGGGAAGATGGATGGAGCCAAATACAGGACCATTCTGGAAGAAAACCTGATGGAGTCTGCAAAAGACCTGAGACTGGGACGGAGATTTGTCTTCCAACAAGACAATGATCAAAACATAAAGCAAAATCTACAATGGAATGGTTCAAAAATAAACATATCCAGGTGTTAGAATGGCCAAGTCAAAGTCAGACCTGAATCCAATCGAGAATCTGTGGAAAGAACTGAAAACTGCTGTTCACAAATGCTCTCCATCAACCTCACTGAGCTCGAGCTGTTTTGCAAGGAGGAATGGGAAAAATTTCAGTCTCTCGATGTGCAAAACTGATAGAGACACCCCAAGCGACTTACAGCTGTAATCGCAGCAAAAAGTGGCGCTACAAAGTATTAACTTAAGGGGCTGAATAATTTTGCACGCCCAATTATTCAGTTTTTGATTTGTTAAAAAAGTTTGAAATATCCAATAAATGTCGTTCCACTTCATGATTGTGTCCCACTTGTTGTTGATTCTTCACAAAGAAATACTGTTTTATATCTTTATGTTTGAAGCCTGAAACGTTTGTTGTTTTGTATTGTTTGTGTTCTTCATCATTAAAGATGTATCGAACGAACCACGTTGCATTTTGGTCCGATCCTTGTTCCACCTCTTTGTCAGAGGAGGAGTTGGAAGAAACCCGTTACAGAATCACCCAACACAAACGGACCAAGCAACGTGTCAACAGGCAGGAGCCACAGGAGAAGCAACAAAGGCAGCAACAGCGATCACAGGACTTCTGGACTTGGGAGGAGATATTTGACGGAAAAGGACCCTGGGCACAGCCTGGAGAATATCGCCATTCCAGGGAAGAACTGGAGGCTGCGAAAGCGGAGAGGCGCTGGTATGAAGAGGCAGCGCGGCGACGCGGTTGGAAGCCCGAGAGTCAGCCCCAAAAATTTCTTGGGGGTGGCTAACAGGGAGTATGGCTACGTCAGGTAGGAGACCTGCGCAAACTCCCTGTGCTTACCGTGGGTCTAGAGAGACCGGGCAGGCACCGTGTTATGCTGTGGTGCGCACGGTGTCTCCAGTGCGGGTGCATAGCCCGGTGCGTTCTATTCCAGCTCCGCATATCGGCCGGGCTAGATTGAGCGTCGAGCCAAATGCCATGAAGCCGGCTCTACGCATCTGGTCCCCAGTGCGTCTCCTTGGGCTAACACATGGCACCAGCCTTACGCTCGGTATCCCGTTTCGCCTGCATAACCCAGTGCGGGCTATTCCACCATGCCGCACTGGCAGAGCGACCGGGAGTATTCAACCAGGTAAGGTTGGGCAGGCTCGGTGCTCAAGAGCTCCAGTGCGCCTGTACGGTCCGGTCTACCCAGTACCACCTCCACATCCCAGCCCTCCGGTGGCAGCTCCCCGCACCAGGCTTCCTGTGCGTGTCCTCGGCCCAGTACCACCAGTGCCAGCACCACGCATCAGACCTACTGTGCGCCTCGCCTCTCCGGCGCTGCCGGAGCCTTCCTCCTCTCCTGTGCTGCTGGAGCCTCCCGCCTGTTTAGCGCTGCCAGAGCCTTCCGCCTCTACAGCGTTGCTGGAGTCTCCTGCCCATTTAGCGCAGCCAGAGCTGCCAGTCTGCATGGAGCAGCCAGAGTTGCCAGTCTGCATGGAGCAGCCAGAGCTGTCAGTCTGCTTGGAGCAGCCAGAGTTGCCAGTCTGCATGGAGCTGCCAGTCTGCATGGAGCTGCCAGTCAGCATGGAGCAGCCAGAGCCGCCAGTCAGCATGAAGCAGCCAGAGCTGCCAGTCAGCGTGGAGCAGCCAGAGCCGTCAGTCTGCCAGGATCCGCCAGTCAGCCAGACTCTTCCAGATCTGCCAGTCAGCCAGACTCTTCCAGATCTGCCAGTCAGCCAGACTCTTCCAGATCTGCCAGTCAGCCAGGATCTGCCAGAACTGCCAGTCAGCCAGACTCTTCCAGGTCTGCCAGTCAGCCAGACTCTTCCAGATCTGCCAGTCAGCCAGACTCTTCCAGATCTGCCAGTCAGCCAGACTCTTCCAGGTCTGCCAGTCAGCCAGGATCTGCCAGAACTGCCAGTCAGCCATACTCTTCCAGGTCTGCCTGTCAGCCAGACTCTTCCAGGTCTGCCAGTCAGCCAGACTCTTCCAGATCTGCCAGTCAGCCAGACTCTTCCAGATCTGCCAGTCAACCAGACTCTTCCAGATCCGCCAGTCAGCCAGGATCTGCCAGAACTGCCAGCCAGCCAGGATCTGCCGAATTCAACAACCTGGCTGGGCTTCCTCTCAGTGCTGGGCTTCCTCTCAGTGCTGGGCTTCCTCTGTCCCGAGCTGCCCCTCTGTCCCGAGCTGCCCCTCTGTCCCGAGCTGCCCCTCTGTCCCGAGCTGCCCCTCTGTCCCGAGCTGCCCCTCAGTCCAGTGGGTTTCTGGGTGAGGACTACTAGGCCATGGTCGTGGACGAGGGTGGACAATCCTAGGACGCGAGGAGGGGGGACTAAGACATTCATAGAGTGGGTTCCACGTCCCGAGCCGGAGCCGCCACCATGGACAGACGCCCACCCGGACCCTCCCTATTGTTTTTGTTGTGCGTCCGGGAGTCCGCACCTTAGGGGTGGGGGGGGGGTTCTGTCACGCCCTGGTCTATATTTATTATGTTATCTTCATTTATTGGGTCAGGCCAGGGTGTGACATGGGTTTATGTTGTTGTATTTTGTATTGGGGTTGTGTGGGGTATATAGATTTGTCTATGGCTGCCTGAGGCGGTTCTCAATCAGAGTCAGGTGATTATCGTTGTCTCTGATTGGGAACCATACTTAGGTAGCCTGGGTTTCACTGTGTGTTTGTGGGTGATTGTTCCTGTCTCTGTGTTTGTTGCACCAGTCAGGGCTGTTTCGGTTTTCGACGTTTGTTGTTTTGTATTGTTCGTGTTCTTCATCATTAAAGATGTATCGAACGAACCACGTTGCATTTTGGTCCGATCCATGTTCCACCTCTTCGTCAGAGGAGGAGTTGGAAGAAACCCGTTACAGGGCCGAATACTTTCGCAAGGCACTGTAGGTCTGTAGCAGTTTGGGTCAAGAGTGTCCCCCCCCCTTTGAAGAGGGGGATAACCGCAGCTGCTTTCCAATCTTTGGGAATCTCAGACGACATGAAAGAGAGGTTGAACAGGCTAGTAATAGGGGTGACAACAATTTCGGCAGATAATTTTAGAAAGAAAGGGTCCAGATTGTCTAGCCCGGCTGATTTGTAGGGGTCTTTCAGAACATCAGCTGAACGGATTTGGGAGAAGGAGAAATGGGGAACGCTTGGGCGAGTTGCTGTGGGGGGTGCAGTGCTGTTGACCGGGGTAGGAGTAGCCAGGTGGAAAGCATGGCCAGCCGTAGAATAATGCTTATTGAAATTCTCAATTATAGTGGATTTATCAGTGGCGACAGTGTTTCCTATCTTCAGTGCAGTGGGCAGCTGGGAGGAGGTGTTCTTATTCTCCATGGACTTTACAGTGTCCCAGAACACTAACATATAGCCTCCACGTTGACTCGGTACCGGTACCCTCTGTATGTAGCCTCCACATTGACTCTATACCGGTACCCCCTGTATATAGCCTCCACATTGACTCTGTACCGGCACCCCCTGTATATAGCCTCCACACTGACTCGGTACCGGTACCCCCTGTATATAGCCTCCACATTGACTCTGTACCGGTACCCCCTGTATATAGCCTCCACATTGACTCTGTACCGGTACCACCTGTATATAGCCTCCACTTTGACTCTGTACCGGTACCCCCTGTATATAGCCTCCACATTGACTCTGTACCGGTACCCCCTGTATATAGCCTCCACATTGACTCTGTACCGGTACCCCCTGTATATAGCCTCCACATTGACTCTGTACCGGTACCCCCTGTATATATCCTCCACATTGACTCTGTACCGGTACCCCCTGTATATAGCCTCCACACTGACTCTGTACCGGTACCCCCTGTATATAGCCTCCACACTGACTCGGTACCGGTACCCCCTGTATATAACCTCGTGATTCTTATGTACAATTATTGTGTTCATTTTTGATTTGTTCGATTTTTTTTTACTTAAGTTTACTTAGTAAACATTTTCTTCTTTTTGTTGAACTGCATTGTTGGTTAAGGGCTTGTAAAGTAAGACTTTCACGGTAAGTTTTACTCCTTTTCTGCGCATTCGGCACATGTTAAAATGTATTTTTAATTGGATTTAAATATTAGCATAGCAGGGCCTCAGTAGAGCAAAGTATCATTGATGAATGGATTGATAGGCTTACATTTTAATTGTAGTTCTGTCCTCATGTATATACGGTACATTATGTTTACGGCTGGTGAATGCTGCTTGGTGGACATGTGGTGTAGGGGGATACAAGGTGGACATGTGGTGTAGGGGAATACAAGGTGGACATGTGGTGTAGGAGAATACAAGGTGGATATGTGGTGTAGGGGAATACAAGGTGGAAATGTGGTGTAGGGGGATAAAAGGTGAACATGTGGTGTAGGGGAATAAAAGGTGGACATGTGGTGTAGGGGGATACAAGGTGGACATGTCGTATAGGGGGAATAAAAGGTGGGCATGTGGTGTAGGGGGAATAAATAGTGGACATGTGGTGTAGGGGGATAAAAGGTGGACATGTGGTGTAGGGAAATAAAAGGTGGACATGTCGTATAGGGGGAATAAAAGGTGGGCATGTGGTGTAGGGGGAATAAATAGTGGACATGTGGTGTAGGGGGATAAAAGGTGGACATGTGGTGTAGGGGGAATAAAAGGTGGACATGTGGTGTAGGAGAATACAAGGTGAACATGTGGTGTAGGGGGAATAAAAGGTGGACATGTGGTGTAGGGGAATAAAAGGTGGACATGTGGTGTAGGAGAATACAAGGTGGACATGTGGTGTAGGGGGAATAAAAGGTGGACATGTGGTGTAGGGGAATACAAGGTGGACATGTGGTGTAGGGGAATACAAGGTGGACATGTGGTGTAGGGGGATACAAGGTGGACATGTGGTGTAGGGGGAATAAAATGTGGACATGTGGTGTAGGGGAATAAAAGGTGGACATGTGGTGTAGGGGAATACAAGGTGGACATGTGGTGTAGGGGAATACAAGGTGGACATGTGGTGTAGGGGGATACAAGGTGGACATGTGGTGTAGGGGGAATAAAATGTGGACATGTGGTGTAGGGGAATAAAAGGTGGACATGTGGTGTAGGGGGAATAAAAGGTGGACATGTGGTGTAGGGGGAATAAAAGGTGGACATGTGGTGTAGGGGAATACAAGGTGGACATGTGGTGTAGGGGAATACAAGGTGGAAATGTGGTGTAGGGGGATAAAAGGTGGACATGTGGTGTAGGGGAATACAAGGTGGAAATGTGGTGTAGGGGGATAAAAGGTGGACATGTGGTGTAGGGGAATACAAGGTGGACATGTGGTGTAGGGGAATACAAGGTGGAAATGTGGTGTAGGGGAATAAAATGTGGACATGTGGTGTAGGGGAATAAAAGGTGGACATGTGGTGTAGGGGGACAAAGGTGGACATGTGGTGTAGGGGGAATAAAAGGTGGAGATGTGGTGTAGGGGGAATAAAAGGTGGACATGTGGTGTAGGGGAATAAAAGGTGGGCATGTGGTGTAGGGGAATAAATGGTGGACATGTGGTGTAGGGGAATAAAAGGTGGGCATGTGGTGTAGGGGAATAAATGGTGGACATGTGGTGTAGGGGAATACAAGGTGGACATGTGGTGTAGGGGGATACAAGGTGGACATTTGGTGTAGGGGAATAAAAGGTGGACATGTGGTGTAGGGGAATAAAAGGTGGACATGTGGTTTAGGGGGAATAAAAGGTGGACATGTGGTGTAGGGGAATAAAAAGTGGACATGTGGTGTAGGGGGAATAAAAGGTGGACATGTGGTGTAGGGGGAATAAAAGGTGGACATGTGGTGTAGGGGAATACAAGGTGGACATGTGGTGTAGGGGAATACAAGGTGGAAATGTGGTGTAGGGGGATAAAAGGTGGAAATGTGGTGTAGGGGAATACAAGGTGGAAATGTGGTGTAGGGGGAATAAAAGGTGGACATGTGGTGTAGGGGGATAAAAGGTGGACATGTGGTGTGGGGGAATAAAATGTGGAAATGTGGTGTAGGGGAATAAAAGGTGGACATGTGGTGTAGGGGGAATAAAAGGTGGGCATGTGGTGTAGGGGGATAAATGTTGGACATGTGGTGTAAGAGAATACAAGGTGGACATGTGGTGTAGGGGGAATAAAAGGTGGACATGTGGTGTAGGGGGAATAAAAGGTGGGCATGTGGTGTAGGGGGAATAAATGGTGGACATGTGGTGTAGGGAATAAAAGGTGGACATGTGGTATAGGGGAATAAAAGGTGGAAATGTGGTGTAGGGGGATAAAAGGTGGACATGTGGTGTAGGGGAATACAAGGTGGACATGTGGTGTAGGGGAATACAAGGTGGACATGTGGTGTAGGGGGGATAAAGGTGGACATGTGGTGTAGGGGAATACAAGGTGGACATGTGGTGTAGGGGCATAAAAGGTGGACATGTGGTGTAGGGGGAATAAAAGGTGGACATGTGGTGTAGAGGGAATAAAAGGTGGACATGTGGTGTAGGGGAATACAAGGTGGACATGTGGTGTAGGGGAATACAAGGTGGAAATGTGGTGTAGGGGGATAAAAGGTGGAAATGTGGTGTAGGGGAATACAAGGTGGAAATGTGGTGTAGGGGAATAAAAGGTGGACATGTGGTGTAGGGGGATAAAAGGTGGACATGTGGTGTAGGGGAATAAAATGTGGAAATGTGGTGTAGGGGAATAAAAGGTGGACATGTGGTGTAGGGGGAATAAAAGGTGGAGATGTGGTGTAGGGGAATAAAAGGTGGACATGTGGTGTAGGGGAATAAAAGGTGGGCATGTGGTGTAGGGGAATAAATGGTGGACATGTGGTGTAGGGGAATAAAAGGTGGGCATGTGGTGTAGGGGAATAAATGGTGGACATGTGGTGTAGGGGAATACAAGGTGGACATGTGGTGTAGGGGGATACAAGGTGGACATTTGGTGTAGGGGAATAAAAGGTGGACATGTGGTGTAGGGGATAAAAGGTGGACATGTGGTTTAGGGGGAATAAAAGGTGGACATGTGGTGTAGGGGAATAAAAAGTGGACATGTGGTGTAGGGGGAATAAAAGGTGGACATGTGGTGTAGGGGGAATAAAAGGTGGACATGTGGTGTAGGGGAATACAAGGTGGACATGTGGTGTAGGGGAATACAAGGTGGAAATGTGGTGTAGGGGGATAAAAGGTGGAAATGTGGTGTAGGGGAATACAAGGTGGAAATGTGGTGTAGGGGAATAAAAGGTGGACATGTGGTGTAGGGGGATAAAAGGTGGACATGTGGTGTAGGGGAATAAAATGTGGAAATGTGGTGTAGGGGAATAAAAGGTGGACATGTGGTGTAGGGGGAATAAAAGGTGGGCATGTGGTGTAGGGGGATAAATGTTGGACATGTGGTGTAAGAGAATACAAGGTGGACATGTGGTGTAGGGGGAATAAAAGGTGGACATGTGGTGTAGGGGAATAAAAGGTGGGCATGTGGTGTAGGGGAATAAATGGTGGACATGTGGTGTAGGGGAATAAAAGGTGGACATGTGGTATAGGGGAATAAAAGGTGGAAATGTGGTGTAGGGGGATAAAAGGTGGACATGTGGTGTAGGGGAATACAAGGTGGACATGTGGTGTAGGGGAATACAAGGTGGACATGTGGTGTAGGGGGGATAAAAGGTGGACATGTGGTGTAGGGGAATACAAGGTGGACATGTGGTGTAGGGGCATAAAAGGTGGACATGTGGTGTAGGGGGAATAAAAGGTGGACATGTGGTGTAGAGGGAATAAAAGGTGGACATGTGGTGTAGGGGAATACAAGGTGGACATGTGGTGTAGGGGAATACAAGGTGGAAATGTGGTGTAGGGGGATAAAAGGTGGAAATGTGGTGTAGGGGAATACAAGGTGGACATGTGGTGTAGCGGAATACAAGGTGGAAATGTGGTGTAGGGGAATAA
This sequence comes from Oncorhynchus masou masou, assembly GCF_036934945.1. NCBI lineage: Eukaryota > Metazoa > Chordata > Actinopteri > Salmoniformes > Salmonidae > Oncorhynchus > Oncorhynchus masou. The sequence goes on from NW_027010005.1 coordinate 16,785, forward strand.
AAGGTGGACATGTGGTATAGGGGAATAAAAGGTGGACATGTGGTGTAGGGGAATACAAGGTGGACATGTGGTGTAGGGGAATAAAAGGTGGACATGTGGTGTAGGGGAATAAAAGGTGGACATGTGGTGTAGGGGAATAAAAGGTGGACATGTGGTATAGGGGAATAAAAGGTGGACATGTGGTGTAGGGGAATACAAGGTGGACATGTGGTGTAGGGGGAATAAAAGGTGGACATGTGGTGTAGGGGAATACAATGTGGACATGTGGTGTAGGGGAATACAAGGTGGACATGTGGTTTAGGGGGAATAAAAGGTGGACATGTGGTGTAGGGGAATACAATGTGGACATGTGGTGTATGGGGATAAATGTTGGACATGTGGTGTAGGAGAATACAAGGTGGACTTGTGGTGTAGGAGAATACAAGGTGGACATGTGGTGTAAGTGGAATAAAAGGTGGACATGTGGTGTAGGGGGATAAAAGGTGGACATGTGGTGTAGGGGAATAAAAGGTGGACATGTGGTGTAGGGGAATAAAAGGTGGACATGTGGTATAGGGGAATAAAAGGTGGACATGTGGTGTAGGGGAATACAAGGTGGACATGTGGTGTAGGGGGAATAAAAGGTGGACATGTGGTGTAGGGGAATACAATGTGGACATGTGGTGTAGGGGAATACAAGGTGGACATGTGGTGTAGGGGAATACAATGTGGACATGTGGTGTAGGGGAATACAAGGTGGACATGTGGTTTAGGGGGAATAAAAGGTGGACATGTGGTGTAGGGGAATACAATGTGGACATGTGGTGTATGGGGATAAATGTTGGACATGTGGTGTAGGAGAATACAAGGTGGACTTGTGGTGTAGGAGAATACAAGGTGGACATGTGGTGTAAGTGGAATAAAAGGTGGACATGTGGTGTAGGGGGATAAAAGGTGGAAATATGGTGTAGGGGAATAAAAGGTGGACATGTGGTGTAGGGGGAATAAAAGGTGGACATGTGGTGTAGGGGAATACAAGGTGGACATGTGGTGTAGGGGAATACAAGGTGGAAATGTGGTGTAGGGGGATAAAAGGTGGAAATGTGGTGTAGGGGAATACAAGGTGGAAATGTGGTGTAGGGGAATACAAGGTGGACATGTGGTGTAGGGGGATACAAGGTGGACATGTGGTGTAGGGGGAATAAAAGGTGGACATGTGGTGTAGGGGAATAAAAGGTGGACATGTGGTGTAGGGGGAATAAAAGGTGGACATGTGGTGTAGGGGGAATAAAAGGTGGACATGTGGTGTAGGGGAATACAAGGTGGACATGTGGTGTAGGGGAATACAAGGTGGAAATGTGGTGTAGGGGGATAAAAGGTGGAAATGTGGTGTAGGGGAATACAAGGTGGAAATGTGGTGTAGGGGAATACAAGGTGGAAATGTGGTGTAAGGGAATAAAAGGTGGACATGTGGTATAGGGGAATAAAAGGTGGACATGTGGTGTAGGGGGATAAAAGGTGGACATGTGGTGTAGGGGAATAAAAGTTGGACATGTGGTGTAGGGGAATACAAGGTGGACATGTGGTGTAGGGGGATAAAAGGTGGAAATATGGTGTAGGGGAATAAAAGGTGGACATGTGGTATAGGGGAATAAAAGGTGGACATGTGGTGTAGGGGAATAAAAGGTGGACATGTGGTGTAGGGGAATACAAGGTGGACATGTGGTGTAGGGGGATAAAAGGTGGAAATATGGTGTAGGGGAATAAAAGGTGGACATGTGGTGTAGGGGGAATAAAAGGTGGACATGTGGTGTATGGGGATAAATGTTGGACATGTGGTGTAGGAGAATACAAGGTGGACTTGTTGTGTAGGAGAATACAAGGTGGACATGTGGTGTAAGTGGAATACAAGGTGGACATGTGGTGTAGGAGAATACAAGGTGGACATGTGGTGTAGGAGAATACAAGGTGGACATGTGGTGTAAGTGGAATACAAGGTGGAAATGTGGTGTAGGGGGATACAAAGTGGACATGTGGTGTAGGGGAATAAAAGATGGACATGTGGTATAGGGGGAATACAAGGTGGACATGTGGTGTAGGGGGAATAAAAGGTGGAAATGTGGTGTAGGGGGATAAAAGGTGGAAATGTGGTGTAGGGGGATAAAAGGTGGAAATGTGGTGTAGGGGGAATAAAAGGTGGACATGTGGTGTAGGGGAATAAAAGGTGGACATGTGGTGTAGGGGGGATAAAAGGTGGACATGTGGTGTAGGGGGAATAAAAGGTGGACATGTGGTGTAGGGGAATAAAAGGTGGACATGTGGTGTAGGGGAATAAAAGGTGGACATGTGGTGTAGGGGGGATAAAAGGTGGACATGTGGTGTAGGGGGAATAAAAGGTGGACATGTGGTGTAGGGGAATAAAAGGTGGACATGTGGTGTAGGGGAATAAAAGGTGGACATGTGGTGTAGGGGGAATAAAAGGTGGACATGTGATGTAGGGGAATAAAAGGTGGACATGTGGTGTAGGGGGGATAAAAGGTGGACATGTGGTGTAGGGGAATACAAGGTGGACATGTGGTGTAGGGGAATACAAGGTGGAAATGTGGTGTAGGGGGATAAAAGGTGGAAATGTGGTGTAGGGGAATACAAGGTGGAAATGTGGTGTAGGGGAATAAAAGGTGGACATGTGGTGTAGGGGGATAAAAGGTGGACATGTGGTGTAGGGGAATAAAAGGTGGACATGTGGTGTAGGGGAATACAAGGTGGACATGTGGTGTAGGGGGATAAAAGGTGGAAATATGGTGTAGGGGAATAAAAGGTGGACATGTGGTATAGGGGAATAAAAGGTGGACATGTGGTGTAGGGGAATAAAAGGTGGACATGTGGTGTAGGGGAATACAAGGTGGACATGTGGTGTAGGGGGATAAAAGGTGGAAATATGGTGTAGGGGAATAAAAGGTGGACATGTGGTGTAGGGGGAATAAAAGGTGGACATGTGGTGTATGGGGATAAATGTTGGACATGTGGTGTAGGAGAATACAAGGTGGACTTGTTGTGTAGGAGAATACAAGGTGGACATGTGGTGTAAGTGGAATACAAGGTGGACATGTGGTGTAGGAGAATACAAGGTGGACATGTGGTGTAGGAGAATACAAGGTGGACATGTGGTGTAAGTGGAATACAAGGTGGAAATGTGGTGTAGGGGGATACAAAGTGGACATGTGGTGTAGGGGAATAAAAGGTGGACATGTGGTATAGGGGGAATACAAGGTGGACATGTGGTGTAGGGGGGAATAAAGGTGGAAATGTTGTGTAGGGGGATAAAAGGTGGAAATGTGGTGTAGGGGGATAAAAGGTGGAAATGTGGTGTAGGGGGAATAAAAGGTGGACATGTGGTGTAGGGGAATAAAAGGTGGACATGTGGTGTAGGGGGGATAAAATGTGGACATGTGGTGTAGGGGGAATAAAAGGTGGACATGTGGTGTAGGGGAATAAAAGGTGGACATGTGGTGTAGGGGAATAAAAGGTGGACATGTGGTGTAGGGGGAATAAAAAGGTGGACATGTGGTGTAGGGGGAATAAAAGGTGGACATGTGGTGTAGGGGAATAAAAGGTGGACATGTGGTGTAGGGGGAATAAAAGGTGGACATGTGGTGTAGGGGAATAAAAGGTGGACATGTGGTGTAGGGGGGATAAAAGGTGGACATGTGGTGTAGGGGGAATAAAAGGTGGACATGTGGTGTAGGGGGAATAAAAGGTGGACATGTGGTGTAGGGGAATAAAAGGTGGACATGTGGTGTAGGGGAATAAAAGGTGGACATGTGGTGTAGGGGGGATAAAAGGTGGACATGTGGTGTAGGGGGAATACAAGGTGGACATGTGGTGTAGGGGGATAAATGTTGGACATGTGGTGTAGGAGAATACAAGGTGGACTTGTGGTGTAGGAGAATACAAGGTGGACATGTGGTGTAAGTGGAATTAAAAGGTGGACATGTGGTGTAGGGGGATAAAAGGTGGAAATATGGTGTAGGGGAATAAAAGGTGGACATGTGGTGTAGGGGGAATAAAAGGTGGACATGTGGTGTAGGGGAATAAAAGGTGGACATGTGGTGTAGGGGAATAAAAGGTGGAAATGTGGTGTAGGGGAATACAAGGTGGACATGTGGTGTAGGGGGATACAAGGTGGACATGTGGTGTAGCGGGAATAAAAGGTGGACATGTGGTGTAGGGGAATAAAAGGTGGACATGTGGTGTAGGGGGAATAAAAGGTGGACATGTGGTGTAGGGGGAATAAAAGGTGGACATGTGGTGTAGGGGAATACAAGGTGGACATGTGGTGTAGGGGAATACAAGGTGGAAATGTGGTGTAGGGGGATAAAAGGTGGAAATGTGGTGTAGGGGAATACAAGGTGGAAATGTGGTGTAGGGGAATACAAGGTGGAAATGTGGTGTAGGGGAATAAAAGGTGGACATGTGGTGTAGGGGAATAAAAGGTGGACATGTGGTGTAGGGGGAATAAAAGGTGGACATGTGGTGTAGGGGGGATAAAAGGTGGACATGGTGTAGGGGAATAAAAGGTGGACATGTGGTGTAGGGGGAATAAAAGGTGGACATGTGGTGTAGGGGAATAAAGGTGGACATGTGGTGTAGGGGGGATAAAAGGTGGACATGTGGTGTAGGGGGAATAAAAGGTGGACATGTGGTGTAGGGGGAATAAAAGGTGGACATGTGGTGTAGGGGAATAAAAGGTGGACATGTGGTGTAGGGGGAATAAAAGGTGGACATGTGGTGTAGGGGGGATAAAAGGTGGACATGTGGTGTAGGGGGAATAAAAGGTGGACATGTGGTGTAGGGGGATAAATGTTGGACATGTGGTGTAGGAGAATACAAGGTGGACTTGTGGTGTAGGAGAATACAAGGTGGACATGTGGTGTAAGTGGAATAAAAGGTGGACATGTGGTGTAGGGGGATAAAAGTTGGAAATATGGTGTAGGGGAATAAAAGGTGGACATGTGGTGTAGGGGGGAATAAAAGGTGGACATGTGGGTGTAGGGGAATAAAAGGTGGACATGTGGTGTAGGGAATAAAAGGTGGAAATGTGGTGTAGGGGAATACAAGGTGGACATGTGGTGTAGGGGGGGATACAAGGTGGACATGTGGTGTAGGGGGAATAAAAAGGTGGACATGTGGTGTAGGGGAATAAAAGGTGGACATGTGGTGTAGGGGGAATAAAAGGTGGACATGTGGTGTAGGGGGAATAAAAGGTGGACATGTGGTGTAGGGGAATACAAGGCGGACATGTGGTGTAGGGGGGAATACAAGGTGGAAATGTGGTGTAGGGGGATAAAAGGTGGAAATGTGGTGTAGGGGAATACAAAGGTGGAAATGTGGTGTAGGGAATACAAGGTGGAAATGTGGTGTAGGGGAATAAAAGGTGGACATGTGGTGTAGGGGAATAAAAGGTGGACATGTGGTGTAGGGGGAATAAAAGGTGGACATGTGGTGTAGGGGGATAAAAGGTGGACATGTGGTGTAGGGGGAATAAAAGGTGGACATGTGGTGTAGGGGGATAAATGTTGGACATGTGGTGTAGGAGACAAAGGTGGACTTTTGGTGTAGGGTGTGGACATGTGGTGGGGGAATAAAAGGTGGACATGTGGTGTAGGGGGAATAAAGGTGGACATGTGGTGTAGGGGAATAAAAGGTGGACATGTGGTGTAGGGGGGATAAAAGGTGGACATGTGGTGTAGGGGGAATAAAAGGTGGACATGTGGTGTAGGGGGGATAAAAGGTGGACATGTGGTGTAGGGGGAATAAAAGGTGGACATGTGGTGTAGGGGGGATAAAAGGTGGACATGTGGTGTAGGGGGATAAAAGGTGGAAATGTGGTGTAGGGAATACAAGGTGGAAATGTGGTGTAGGGGGAATACAAGGTGGAAATGTGGTGTAGGGGAATAAAAGGTGGACATGTGGTGTAGGGGAATAAAAGGTGGACATGTGGTGTAGGGGGAATAAAAGGTGGACATGTGGTGTAGGGGGGATAAAAGGTGGACATGTGGTGTAGGGGGAATAAAAGGTGGACATGTGGTGTAGGGGGGATAAATGTTGGACATGGTGTAGGAGAATACAAGGTGGACTTGTGGTGTAGGAGAATACAAGGTGGACATGTGGTGTAAGTGGAATAAAAGGTGGACATGTGGTGTAGGGGGGATAAAAGGTGGAAATATGGTGTAGGGGAATAAAAGGTGGACATGTGGTGTAGGGGGAATAAAAGGTGGACATGTGGTGTAGGGGAATAAAGGTGGACATGTGGTGTAGGGGAATACAAGGTGGAAATGTGGTGTAGGGGAATACAAGGTGGACATGTGGTGTAGGGGGATACAAGGTGGACATGTGGTGTAGGGGAATAAAAGGTGGACATGTGGTGTGGGGAATAAAGGTGGACATGTGGTGTAGGGGGAATAAAAGGTGGACATGTGGTGTAGGGGGAATAAAAGGTGGGACATGTGGTGTAGGGGAATACAAGGTGGACATGTGGTGTAGGGAATACAAGGTGGAAATGTGGTGTAGGGGGATAAAAGGTGGACTTGTTGTGTAGGAGAATACAAGATGGACATGTGGTGTAAGTGGAATACAAGGTGGACATGTGGTGTAGGAGAATACAAGGTGGACATGTGGTGTAGGAGAATACAACGTGGACATGTGGTGTAAGTGGAATACAAGGTGGAAATGTGGTGTAGGGGGATACAAGGTGGACATGTGGTGTAGGAGAATACAAGGTGGACGTGTTGTGTAGGAGAATACAAGGTGGACATGTGGTGTAAGTGGAATACAAGGTGGACATGTGGTGGGGAGAATACAAAGGTGGACATGTGGTGTAGGAGAATACAAGGTGGACATGTGGTGTAAGTGGAATACAAGGTGGAAATGTGGTGTAGGGGGATACAAAGTGGACATGTGGTGTAGGGAACAAGGTGGACATGTGGTATAGGGGAATACAAGGTGGACATGTGGTGTAGGGGGGATAAAAAGGTGGAAATGTGGTGTAGGGGGGATAAAGGTGGAAATGTGGTGTAGGGGGATAAAGGTGGAAATGTGGTGTAGGGGGATAAAAGGTGGAAATGTGGTGTAGGGGAATAAAAGGTGGACATGTGGTGTAGGGGGAATAAAAAGGTGGACATGTGGTGTAGGGGAATAAAAGGTGGACATGTGGTGTAGGGGAATAAAAGGTGGACATGTGGTGTAGGGGGGATAAAAGGTGGACATGTGGTGTAGGGGGAATACAAGGTGGACATGTGTGTAGGGGGGATAAAAGGTGGACATGTGTGGTGTAGGGCAATAAAGGTGGACATGTGGTGTAGGGGGAATAAAAGGTGGACATGTGGTGTAGGGGAATAAAAAGGTGGACATGTGGTGTAGGGGAATACAAGGTGGACATGTGGTGTAGGGGAATACAAGGTGGACATGTGGTGTAGGGGGATAAAAGGTGGACATGTGGTGTAGGGGAATAAAAGGTGGACATGTGGTGTAGGGGGAATAAAAGGTGGACATGTGGTGTAGGGGAATACAAGGTGGACATGTGGTGTAGGGGAATACAAGGTGGACATGTGGTGTAGGGGGATAAAAGGTGGACATGTGGTGTAGGGGGAATAAAAGGTGGACATGTGGTAGGGGGAATAAAAGGTGGACATGTGGTGTAGGAGAATAAAAGGTGGACATGTGGTGTAGGGGGATACAAGGTGGACATGTGGTGTAGGGAATAAAAGGTGGACATGTGGTGTAGGGGGATACAAGGTGGACATGTGGTGTAGGGAATGGTGGACATGTGGTGTAGGGGGAATAAAAGGTGGACATGTGGTGTAGGGGGATAAAAGGTGGACATGTGGTGTAGGGAATACAAGGTGGAAATGTGGTGTAGGGGGATAAAAGGTGGACATGTGGTGTAGGGGGATACAAGGTGGACATGTGGTGTAGGGGAATAAAAGGTGGACATGTGGTGTAGGGGGAATAAAAGGTGGACATGTGGTGTAGGGGAATAAAAGGTGGACATGTGGTGTAGGGGGAATAAAAAGGTGAAAATGTGGTGTAGGGGGGATAAAAGGTGGACATGTGGTGTAGGGGGAATAAAAGGTGGACATGTGGTGTAGGGGGATAAATGTTGGACATGTGGTGTAGGAGAATACAAGGTGGACTTGTGGTGTAGGAGAATACAAGGTGGACATGTGGTGTAAGTGGAATAAAAGGTGGACATGTGGTGTAGGGGGATACGAGGTGGACATGTGGTGTAGGGGAATACAAGGTGGACATGTGGTGTAGGGGAATAAAAGGTGGACATGTGGTGTAGGGGAATACAAGGTGGACATGTGGTGTAGGGGAATACAAGGTGGACATGTGGTGTAGGGGGATACAAGGTGGACATGTGGTGTAGGGGAATAAAAAAGGTGGACATGTGGTGTAGGGGGATACAAAGGTGGACATGTGGTGTAGGGGAATACAAGGTGGACATGTGGTGTAGGGGGGAATACAAGGTGGACATGTGGTGTAGGGGGAATACAAGGTGGACATGTGGTGTAGGGGAATAAAAGGTGGACATGTGGTGTAGGGGGAATACAAGGTGGACATGTGGTGTAGGGGGAATAAAAGGTGGACATGTGGTGTAGGGGGATAAAAGGTGGAAATGTAAGACAAGTTGCTGAGGAAAGAGGAAAATACACACAATTCAAGGTTGTTGCGTTCACGTCTGTTAGCTCTGATCAAGGTGGCTGAGGTGAAAGCCTCAGCGGGAGCCAAAGGACCTTTGGTGAAACTGCCATCTAATTCCTGTTTATTTTACATCAGCAGGAGTGTAGTAACTCCCATCTAATTCCTGTTTATTTTACATCAGCAGGAGTGTAGTAACTCCCATCTAATTCCTGTTTATTTTACATCAGCAGGAGTGTAGTAACTCCCATCTAATTCCTGTTTATTTTACATCAGCAGGAGTGTAGTAACTCCCATCTAATTCTGGTTTATTTTACATCAGCAGGAGTGTAGTAACTCCCATCTAATTCCTGTTTATTTTACATCAGCAGGAGTGTAGTAACTCCCATCTAATTCCTGTTTATTTTACATCAGCAGGAGTGTAGTAACTCCCATCTAATTCCTGTTTATTTTAAAATATATCCCATTTAGCAGACGCTTTTGTCCAAAGCGACTTACAAGTCGGCTGGGGCCACTACTTTTTTACATATGGGTGGCCCCAGCGGGAATCGAGCCCACGACGCTTGGCGTTGCAAGCGCCCATCCTCTACCGACTGAGCCACACAGAAGGAGTGTAGTAACTCCCATCTAATTCCTGTTTATTTTACATCAGCAGAGTGTAGTAACTCCCATCTAATTCCTGTTTATTTTACATCAGCAGGAGTGTAGTAACTCCCATCTAATTCCTGTTTATTTTACATCAGCAGGAGTGTAGTAACTCCCATCTAATTCCTGTTTATTTTACATCAGCAAGAGTGTAGTAACTCCCATCTAATTCCTGTTTATTTTACATCAGCAGGAGTGTAGTAACTCCCATCTAATTCCTGTTTATTTTACATCAGCAGGAGTGTAGTAACTCCCATCTAATTCCTGTTTATTTTACATCAGCAGGAGTGTAGTAACTCCCATCTAATTCCTGTTTATTTTACATCAGCAGTGAGTGTAGTAACTCCCATCTAATTCCTGTTTATTTTACATCCAGCAGGAGTGTAGTAACCTGCCATCTAATTCCCAGGAACCTTGTTCATTTTCCTAAGCAGGTCCAAAGCCTAAAACCTAACCCTAACCCTCTAACCCTAACCCTCTAACCCTAACCCTCTAACCCTAACCCTCTAACCCTAACCCTCTAACCCTAACCCTCTAACCCTAACCCTCTAACCTTAACCCTAACCCTAACCCTCTAACCCTAACCCTAACCCTAACCCTCTAACCCTAACCCTCTAACCCTAACCCTCTAACCTTAACCCTAACCCTAACCCTAACCCTAACCCTAACCTAGTACAATACTTCAGATAACCCTTCATTGGTGGTAGACTGTAACACCACACCTCACCTAACCCTAACCCTAACCCTAACCTAGTACAATACTTCAGATAACCCGTCATTGGTGGTAGACTGTAACACCACGCCTCACCTAACCCTAACCCTAACCCTCTAACCCTAACCCTAACCCTAACCTAGTACAATACTTCAGATAACCCGTCATTGGTGGTAGACTGTAACACCACGCCTCACCTAACCCTAACCCTAACCCTAACCTAGTACAATACTTCAGATAACCCGTCATTGGTGGTAGACTGTAACACCACGCCTCACCTAACCTAACCTAACCTAGTACAATACTTCAGATAACCCGTCATTGGTGGTAGACTGTAACACCACGCCTCACCTAACCCTAACCCTAACCCTAACCTAGTACAATACTTCAGATAACCCGTCATTGGTGGTAGACTGTAACACCACGCCTCACCTAACCCTAACCCTAACCCTAACCCTAACCCTAACCTAGTACAATACTTCAGATAACCCGTCAATGGTGGTAGACTGTAACACCACGCCTCACCTAACCCTAACCCTAACCCTCTAACCCTAACCCTAACCCTAACCTAGTACAATACTTCAGATAACCCGTCATTGGTGGTAGACTGTAACACCACGCCTCCACCTAACCCTAACCCTAACCCTAACCTAGTACAATACTTCAGATAACCCGTCATTGGTGGTAGACTGTAACACCACGCCTCACCTAACCCTAACCCTAACCTAACCCTAACCTAGTACAATACTTCAGATAACCCGTCATTGGTGGTAGACTGTAACACCACACCTCACCTAACCTAACCTAACCCTAACCTAACCCTAACCTAGTACAATACTTCAGATAACCGTCATTGGTGGTAGACTGTAACACCACACCTCACCTAACCCTAACCCTAACCCTAACCTAGTACAATACTTCAGATAACCCGTCATTGGTGGTAGACTGTAACACCACACCTCACCTAACCCTAACCTAACCCTAACCTAGTACAATACTTCAGATAACCCGTCATTGGTGGTAGACTGTAACACCACGCCTCACCTAACCTAACCCTAACCCTAACCTAACCTAGTACAATACTTCAGATAACCCGTCTCAGCTAAAGCCTGTTCAGGGCGATAGACTGTAACAAGGCTCAAGATTCAAGGCCTGGTTATTTCATGTTTATGAATGTTCGCGTTTTACCTAATGAAACCCATAGCGGGTGGTATCTGTAACAAACGGCCTACAAGCTTAGAGGTGACGCGTTACCCCAGGATACCTAATACAGGTGGTAAATATAGAAACACGATAGCTATGTTTACGTCAGGGGAATTTAGCGAAAGGTTATTCCGTTTTCGGTTTTTTTTGCATTCAGTATGAATCACATGATTTTAGAAGAAATAGAGAGAGAGAGGGGAGAGAGAAGGGGCGAGAGAGAAGGGAGAGAGAGAAGGGGGAGAGGAGAGGGGGAGAGAGGGGGAGAGAGATAGCGAGAGAGAGAAGGGCGAGAGAGACGGGCGAGAGAGAGAGGCGGGGGAGAAGGGGAGAGAGAGGGGGGAGAGGGGGAGAGAAAGAGGGAGAGGAGAGGAGAGGGGGAGAGAGAGAGGAGAGAGAGGGAGAGAGAGAGAGACAGCAGGGTATTTGAGGTGTAAAAAATTGCAGGATGAATTGATGATGGATTGATGAAATGAGTAACAAATCAAATCCTGGGGAGATGTTTTTCCTCTGCCTCCCTATGAACAGAGCCTGAATGAAAACGCTTGACTTTGTGATTTAACACGACCATTAGATATAACGAGCGTATACATAACCAACTATAGACGGGTCGGTTGTTTAGCAACAAAACCGACGTGTGCGCAACTATGGGGAAAAACAGACAAGGTTGGCTGAGATTGTTGATAACATGTAAATTATATTTAGTCTCCATTGTTTATTGAAAACATAAATGCGTTTTCACAATAAACACTTGTTGTCTCTCGAATACATCGTTGCAGTTGTTGGTTAGCTAGCTAGCTAATTTTGGCCATATTAGCATAGACGTGACATCGGTCAAAACACTCCTACAACATGACATGGTACAACTAGCTGAAACGAGCCACCTAGGATTCCAAACATGGCAGCTTCTTGTCATTGTTGCTATAGCGATCTGACCGTTCAGAATCATGATAACGCACGCCTTCTGGCCACATCGACGCACTCGCATCATTTTCGTGATTTCAGCCGACCCGTCTGTTGACATAGCTGAATTTCCTTTACAGCTCCCCGAGCTCTCTGAGACTAGATCACAATGAATCCTCACTAAACTGCTGTTCACATGAACACACACACACACACACACACACACACACACACACACACACACACACACACACACACACACACACACACACACACACACACAGAGAGAGAGACACACAGAGACACACCCTTTGGTAAAGGCAAAAGGGTATTATTGGGCCACTATATGGTTAAAAATTTAATTTCTATATCAAAATTAGGATGGGTGGTCAGTCCTTGCACACAATGCTCTGTCTGTGAATTTGACGGTGGATATATTTCTCCAGACCCATCCCTCAGCTGTTTACCAAAACAAGGGGCGGGGTTCCTACTTTGTTATTGTTTGAACTGCAGATTGCTGCTTAGCCTCAGCATTTTATTTAGCTTGTAATTAGACCAGAAATGAATCATCATAAGCAATATTCCTGCTGGACAAATAGACATGTCTGATGAACAGGGAGATGTATGATGAACGGGGAGATGTCTGATGAACAGGGAGATGTCTGATGAACAGGGAGATGTATGATGCACAGCGAGATGTATGATGCACAGCGAGATGTATGATGAACAGTGAGATGTCTGATGAACAGGGAGATGTATGATGCACAGCGAGATGTCTGATGCACAGCGAGATGTATGATGAACAGCGAGATGTATGATGAACAGTGAGATGTATGATGAACAGTGAGATGTCTGATGAACAGGGAGATGTATGATGCACAGCGAGATGTCTGATGCACAGCGAGATGTATGATGAACAGCGAGATGTATGATGAACAGTGAGATGTCTGATGAACAGTGAGATGTCTGATGAACAGGGAGATGTATGATGAACAGTGAGATAGATGTCTGATGAACAGCGAGATGTATGATGAACAGGGAGATGTCTGATGAACAGGGAGATGTATGATGAACAGGGAGATGTATGATGAACAGGGAGATGTCTGATGAACAGGGAGATGTCTGATGAACAGGGAGATGTCTGATGAACAGGGAGATGTCTGATGAACAGCGAGATAGATGTCTGATGAACGGTGGTGAGGTGGTGAGGTTAGTTGGTGAGGTGGTGAGATTAGGTGGTGAGATTAGGTGGTGAGATTAGGGGATGAGGGGAGGTGGTGAGATGGTGAGATCAGGGGATGAGGTGGTGAGGAGGTGAGGTAAGGGGATGAGGTGGTGAGGAGGTGAGCACTACATTTCCATTTGTAAACAACTAATTGACCTCCATTTAAATAAATCAGATCAAGCCCAAACTGTGCGATGTGGTAGTGAGTTGTGAGTTTCCAACAGGCCAATACACTACATAGTTTAGCAGAGAAAACGTGATAATTAACTCCTATAACCATACTCCATTGCACAAGGAGGGTGAGAAGAGACAGAAGACGTGCGATGAGGAAGGATATAGAGATGTTGCTTCACAAGGTATCTCTACCTGAAAATGTATGATCTAAGTGATGGATATTTGGTGTTCAGCAGTCATAAAAGTAGGCCTTATTTACTCTGAAGAACTACTATAACAGTGATTCTGTCAGACAACATAGGCAGCAGCTCTCTAGAAAATAGATGATGACTCTTTTTTTGCCATTTATGAATGTGTATTCAATGTGTTTCTCTGGGCTATAGAAGTAAAAGGACTAATTCATATATATATATATATATATATATATATATATATATATATTATAGCTAAAAGGAGTCCTAAAATGTAAAATCAAATTTCTAAATGAAGCATAGTATGTATGGCCATCTTAAAACCATTCCATATATCAGTTTAGAACCCCCCCCCCACCTCATCACGGTTTAAACTTTTTAAGAATCGATGATGATTCATCCAGTGATCAGGAGTAAATGGGCATTCACTGCCATTACGGGATTTGTTTTCATTGGTTTATTATGTGTTGTTACAACATTATAAAAACAATTATAATAATTTAAAATCAAAAACCGTGATTCATTTTTTTAATAACCGAACCGAAACTGATCTTAAAGAAGCACTAAAACACACACACACACACAGACACACACACGCACACACACACACACACACACAAAACCTAGATCTGAATGACCGGGGATAATCTATTGTCATGTTGTGTCGTGTGTTCTAGTGTTCTACACTGCTAGAATTTATTGCCACTTCATCTGGTGAGATTACCTCAGCGTTGTCTAAAGGAACTGACAATAAGAAATGAGTGGAAATGACTGATGTTTGGATGAACTGTCCACCACTCCTCCTGTCTCACCTCCCAGGACCTCTCTCTTTCTGTCCACCACTCCTCATGTCTCACCTCCAAGGACCTCTCTCTTTCTGTCCACCACTCCTCATGTCTCACCTCCCAGGACCTCTCTCTTTCTGTCCACCACTCCTCATGTCTCACCTCCCAGGACCTCTCTCTTTCTGTCCACTCCTCATGTCTCACCTCCCAGGACCTCTCTCTTTCTGTCCACTCCTCATGTCTCACCTCCCAGGACCTCTCTCTTTCTGTCCACCACTCCTCATGTCTCAACTCCCAGGACCTCTCTCTTTCTGTCCACCACTCCTCATGTCTCACCTCCCAGGACCTCTCTCTTTCTGTCCACCACTCCTCATGTCTCACCTCCCAGGACCTCTCTCTTTCTGTCCACCACTCCTCATGTCTCACCTCCCAGGACCTCTCTCTTTCTGTCCACCACTCCTCATGTCTCACCTCCCAGGACTCTCTCTTTCTGTCCACCACTCCTCATGTCTCACCTCCCAGGACCTCTCTCTTTCTGTCCACCACTCCTCCTGTCTCACCTCCCAGGACCTCTCTCTTTCTGTCCACTCCTCCTGTCTCACCTCCCAGGACCTCTCTCTTTCTGTCCACTCCTCATGTCTCACCTCCCAGGACCTCTCTCTTTCTGTCCACTCCTCCTGTCTCACCTCCCAGGACCTCTCTCTTTCTGTCCACTACTCATGTCTCACCTCCCAGGACCTCTCTCTTTCTGTCCACCACTCCTCATGTCTCACCACCAAGGACCTCTCTCTTTCTGTCCACCACTCCTCATGTCTCACCACCAATGACCTCTCTCTTTCTGTCAACCACTCCTCATGTCTCACCTCCCAGGACCTCTCTCTTTCTGTCCAACACTCCTCATGTCTCACCTCCCAGGACCTCTCTCTTTCTGTCCACCAGTCCTCATGTCTCACCTTCCAGGACCTCTCTCTTTCTGTCCACCACTCCTCATGTCTCACCTCCCAGGACCTCTCTCTTTCTGTCCACTCCTCATGTCTCACCTCCCAGGACCTCTCTCTTTCTGTCCACTCCTCATGTCTCACCTCCCAGGACCTCTCTCTTTCTGTCCACTCCTCCTGTCTCACCTCCCAGGACCTCTCTCTTTCTGTCCACCACTCCTCATGTCTCACCTCCCAGGACCTCTCTCTTTCTGTCCACTCCTCCTGTCTCACCTCCTAGGACCTCTCTCTTTCTGTCCACCACTCCTCATGTCTCACCTCCCAGGACCTCTCTCTTTCTGTCCACCACTCCTCATGTCTCACCACCAATGACCTCTCTCTTTCTGTCCACTCCTCCTGTCTCACCTCCCAGGACCTCTCTCTTTCTGTCCACCACTCCTCATGTCTCACCACCATTGACCTCTCTCTTTCTGTCCACTCCTCATGTCTCACCTCCAAGGAGCTCTCTCTTTCTGTCCACCACTCCTCATGTCTCACCTCCCAGGACCTCTCTCTTTCTGTCCACTCCTCATGTCTCACCTCCCAGGACCTCTCTCTTTCTGTCCACTCCTCATGTCTCACCTCCCAGGAGCTCTCTCTTTCTGTCCACCACTCCTCATGTCTCACCTCCCAGGACCTCTCTCTTTCTGTCCACTCCTCCTCATGTCTCACCTCCCAGGACCTCTCTCTTTCTGTCCACCACTCCTCATGTCTCACCTCCCAGGACCTCTCTCTTTCTGTCCACCACTCCTCATGTCTCACCTCCCAGGACCTCTCTCTTTATGTCCACCACTCCCCATGTCTCACCTCCCAGTACCTCTCTCTTTCTGTCCACCACTCCTCATGTCTCACCTCCCAGGACCTCTCTCTTTCTGTCCACCACTCCTCATGTCTCACCTCCAAGGACCTCTCTCTTTCTGTCCACTCCCCATGTCTCACCTCCCAGGACCTCTCTCTTTCTGTCCACTCCTCATGTCTCACCTTCCAGGACCTCTTCCTTTCTGTCCACCACTCCTCATGTCTCACCTCCCAGGACCTCTCTCTTTCTGTCCACCACTCCTCATGTCTCACCTCCAAGGACCTCTCTCTTTCTGTCCACCACTCCTCATGTCTCACCTCCAAGGACCTCTCTCTTTCTGTCCACTCCCCATGTCTCACCTCCCAGGACCTCTCTCTTTCTGTCCACTCCTCATGTCTCACCTCCCAGGACCTCTCTCTTTCTGTCCACCACTCCTCATGTCTCACCTCCCAGGACCTCTCTCTTTCTGTCCACCACTCCTCATGTCTCACCTCCAAGGACCTCTCTCTTTCTGTCCACCACTCCTCATGTCTCACCTCCCAGGACTCTCTCTTTCTGTCCACTCCTCATGTCTCACCTCCCAGGACCTCTCTCTTTCTGTCCACTCCTCATGTCTCACCTCCCAGGACCTCTCTCTTTCTGTCCACTCCTCATGTCTCACCTCCCAGGATCTCTCTCTTTCTATGCACTCCTGTCTCACCTCCAAGGAGCTCTCTCTTTCTGTCCACCACTCCTCATGTCTCACCTCCCAGGAGCTCTCTTTCTGTCCACCACTCCCCTGTCTCACCTCCCAGGACCTCTCTCTTTCTGTCCACTCCTCATGTCTCACCTCCCAGGACCTCTATCTTTCTGTCCACCACTCCCCTGTCTCACCTCCCAGGACCTCTCTCTTTCTGTCCACCACTCCTCATGTCTCACCTCCCAGGAGCTCTCTTTCTGTCCACCACTCCCCTGTCTCACCTCCCAGGAGCTCTCTCTTTCTGTCCACTCCTCATGTGTCACCTCCCAGGACCTCTCTCTTTCTGTCTTGACTATGTCTCAGACCCCTTGTCCCCCACCTTGACTATGTCTCAGACCCCCTGTCCCCCACCTTGACTATGTCTCAGACCTCTTTTCCCCCACCTTGACTATGTCTCAGACCTCTTGTCCCCCCCCTTGACTATGTCTCAGACCCCTTGTCCCACACCTTGACTATGTCTCAGACCTCTTGTCCCCCACCTTGACTATGTCTCAGACCTCTTGTCCCCCACCTTGACTATGTCTCAGACCCCTTGTCCCCCACCTTGACTATGTCTCAGACCTCTTGTCCCCCACCTTGACTATGTCTCAGACCTCTTGTCCCCCACCTTGACTATGTCTCAGACCCCTTGTCCCCCACCTTGACTATGTCTCAGACCCCTTGTCCCCCACCTTGACTATGTCTCAGACCTCTTGTCCCCCACCTTGACTATGTCTCAGACCTCTTGTCCCCCACCTTGACTATGTCTCAGACCCCTTGTCCCCCACCTTGACTATGTCTCAGACCCCTTGTCCCCCACCTTGACTATGTCTCAGACCTCTTGTCCCCACCTTGACTATGTCTCAGACCCCTTGTCCCCCACCTTGACTATGTCTCAGACCCCTTGTCCCCCACCTTGACTATGTCTCAGACCTCTTGTCCCCACCTTGACTATGTCTCAGACCTCTTGTCCCCACCTTGACTATGTCTCAGACCCCTTGTCCCCACCTTGACTATGTCTCAGACCCCTTGTCCCCCACCTTGACTATGTCTCAGACCTCTTGTCCCCCACCTTGACTATGTCTCAGACCTCTTGTCCCCCACCTTGACTATGTCTCAGACCTCTTGTCCCCCACCTTGACTATGTCTCAGACCCCTTGTCCCCCACCTTGACTATGTCTCAGACCTCTTGTCCCCCACCTTGACTATGTCTCAGACCCCTTGTCCCCCACCTTGACTATGTCTCAGACCTCTTGTCCCCCACCTTGACTATGTCTCAGACCCCTTGTCCCCCACCTTGACTATGTCTCAGACCTCTTGTCCCCCCCCTTGTCCCCCACCTTGACTATGTCTCAGACCCCTTGTCCCCCACTTGACTTTGTCCCCCGCCCGGTCTCAGACCTCTTGTCCCCCACCTTGACTATGTCTCAGACCCCTTGTCCCCCACCTTGACTATTTCTCAGACCCCTTGTCCCCCACCTTGACTATGTCTCAGACCTCTTGTCAGACCCCCCCCCACCTTGACTATGTCTCAGACCTCTTGTCCCCCACCTTGACTATGTCTCAGACCCCTTGTCCCCCACCTTGACTATGTCTCAGACCCCTTGTCCCCCGCCTTGACTATGTCTCAGACCTCTTGTCCCCCGCCCGGTCTCGGTCTTGACTCTGTCTTTCCTCCCCTCCTGTCTTGGTCTTGACTATGTCTCAGACCTCTTGTCCCCCACCTTGACTATGTCTCAGACCTCTTGTCCCCCACCTTGACTATGGCTCAGACCCCTTGTCCCCCACCTTGACTATGTCTCAGACCTCTTGTCCCCCACCTTGACTATGTCTCAGACCCCTTGTCCCCACCTTGACTATGTCTCAGACCCCTTGTCCCCCACCTTGACTATGTCTCAGACCCCCTGCCCCCCACCTTGACTATGTCTCAGACCTCTTGTCCCCCACCTTGACTATGTCTCAGACCCCTTGTCCCCCACCTTGACTATGTCTCAGACCCCTTGACTATGTCTCAGACCTCTTGTCCCCCACCTTGACTATGTCTCAGACCTCTTGTCCCCCACCTTGACTATGTCTTGTGTCTTGTCCCCCACCTTGACTATGTCTCAGACCTCTTGTCCCCCACCTTGACTATGTCTCAGACCCCCCCCCACCTTGACTATGTCTCAGACCTCTTGTCCCCCACCTTGACTATGTCTCAGACCCCTTGTCCCCCCCACCTTGACTATGTCTCAGACCCCTTTGTCCCCCACCTTGACTATGTCTCAGACCCCTTGTCCCCCACCTTGACTATGTCTCAGACCTCTTGTCCCCCACCTTGACTATGTCTCAGACCTCTTGTCCCCCACCTTGACTATGTCTGTCCCCCACCTTGACTATGTCTCAGACCCCTTGTCCCCACCTTGACTATGTCTCAGACCTCTTGTCCCCACCTTGACTATGTCTCAGACCTCTCCCCACCTTGACTATGTCTCCCCTTGTCCCCCACCTTGACTATGTCTCAGACCCCTTGTCCCCCACCTTGACTATGTCTCAGACCCCTTGTCCCCCACCTTGACTATGTCTCAGACCTCTTGTCCCCCACCTTGACTATGTCTCTTGTCCCCCACCTTGACTATGTCTCCCCCAGACCCCTTGTCCCCCACCTTGACTATGTCTCAGACCCCTTGTCCCCCACCTTGACCTGTCTCAGACCCCTTGTCCCCCACCTTGACTATGTCTCAGACCTCTTGTCCCCCACCTTGACTATGTCTCAGACCTCTTGTCCCCCACCTTGACTATGTCTCAGACCCTTGTCCCCCACCTTGACTATGTCTC